>NC_090930.1:1253222952-1253466611 GCF_040938575.1 Ambystoma mexicanum | reverse complement strand
GGGGGTGGGGTGCAGGGGGACATGAGTGGGGGCCTGGTGGAGGCTGCCCCTGGTGGCTGGGGGGTGGGGGTGGTGGTAGACATGGGTGGGGGCCTGGTGGAGCCTTCCCCTGGTGGCTGGGGGGTGGGGGTGGTGGGAGACATGAGTGGGGGCCTGGTGGAATCCGCCCCTTGTGGCTGGGGGATGGGGGTGGTGGTAGACATGAGTGGGGATCTGGTGGAGGGTGACCCTGCACTGCTGGGGGGTGGGGGTGGTGGGAGACATGGGTGGGGGCCTGGTGGAGGCTTCCCCTGCACTGCTGGGGGGTAGGGGGTGGTGGGAGACATGGGTGGGGGCCTGGTGGTGGCTGCCCCTGCACTGATGGGGGGTGGGGGTAATAGGGGACATGAGTGGGGGCCTGGTGGAGGCTGCCCCTGGTGGCTGGGGGTGGGGGTGGTGGTAGACATGAGTGGGGGCCTGGTGGAGGGTGCCCATGACTGCTGAGGGGTAGGGGGTGGTGGGAGACATGGGTGGGGGCCTGGTGGAGGCTGCCCCTGCACTGCTGGGGGGTGGGGGTGCAGGGGGACATGAGTGGGGGCCTGGTGGACTCTGCCCCTGGTGGCTGGGGGATGGGGGTGGTGGTAGACATGAGTGGGGGCCTGGTGGAGGGTGCCCCTGACTTCTGGGGGGTAGGGGGTGGTGGGAGACATGGGTGGGGGCCTGGTGGAGGGTGACCCTGCACTGCTGGGGGGTGGGGGTGGTGTGAGACATGGGTGGGGGCCTGCTGGAAGGTGCCCCACAGTGCTGGGGGGTGGGGGGGTGGGAGACATGGGTGGGGGCCTGGTGGAGGCTGCCCCTGCACTGCTGGGGGGTGGGGGTGCAGGGGGACATGAGTGGGGGCCTGGTGGAATCTGCCCCTGGTGGCTGGGGGGATGGGGGTGGTGGTAGACATGTGTGGGGGCCTGGTGGAGGGTGCCCCTGACTGCTGGGGGTTAGGGGGTGGTGGGAGACATGGGTGGGGGCCTGGTGGAGGCTGCCACTGGTGGCTGGGGAAGGTGGTAGACATGGGTGGGGGGCTGGTGGAGGCTGCCCCTGCTCTGCTGGGGGGTGGGGGTGGTAGGAGACATGAGTGGGGGCCTGGTGGAGGCTGCCCCTGGTGGCTGGAGGGTGGGGGTGGTGGTAGACATGAGTGGGGGCCTGGTGGAGGGTGCCCCTGACTGCTGGGGGGGTAGGGAGTGGTGGGAGACATGAGTGGGGGCCTGGTGGAGGCTGCCCCTGACTGCTGGGGGTAGGGGGTGGTGGGAGACATGGGTGGGGGCCTGGTGGAGGCTGCCCCTGCACTGCTGGGGGTGGGGGTGCAGGTGGACATGAGTGGGGGCCTGGTGGAGGCTGCCCCTTGTGGCTGGGGGTGGGGGTGGTGGTAGACATGAGGGGTGGCCTGGTGGAGGGTGCTCCTGACTGCTGGGGGGTAGGGGGTGGTGGGAGACATGGGTGGGGGCCTGGTGGAGGCTGCCCCTGGTGGTTGGGGGGTGGGGGTGGTGGGAGACATGAGTGGGGGCCTGGTGGAATCTGCCCCTGGTGGCTTGGGGGATGGGGGTGGTGGTAGACATGGGTGGGGGCCTGGTGGAGGCTGCCCCTGCACTGCTGGGGCGTGGGGGTAATAGGGGACATGAGTGGGGGCCTGGTGGAGGCTGCCCCTGGTGGCTGGGGGGTGGGGGTGGTGGTAGACATGAGTGGGGGCCTGTTGGAGGCTGCCCCTGCACTGCTGGGGGGTGGGGGTGCAGGGGGACATGAGTGGGGGCCTGGTGGAGGCTGACCCTGCACTGCTGGTTGGTGGGGGTGCAGGGGGACATGAGTGGGGGCCTGTTGGAGGCTGCCCCTGCACTGCTGGGGGGTGGGGGTGGTGGGAGACATGGGTGGGGGCCTGGTGGAGGCTGCCCCTTCACTGCTGGGTTGTGGGGGTGGTGGTACACATGAGTGGGGGCCTGGTGGAGGCTGCCCCTGGTGGCTGGGGGGTGGGGGTGGTGGTAGACATGGGTGGGGGCCTGGTGGAGGCTGCCACTGCACTGCTGGGGGGTGGGGGTGCAGGGGGACATGAGTGGGGGCCTGGTGGAGGCTGCCCCTGCACTGCTGGGGGGTGGGGGTGGTGGTAGACATGAGGGGGGGCCTGGTGGAGGCTGCCCTGGTGGCTGGGGGGTGGGGGTGGTGGTAGACATGGGTGGGGGCCTGGTGGAGGCTGCCCCTGCACTGCTGGGGCGTGGGGGTAATAGGGGACATGAGTGGGGGCCTGGTGGAGGGTGCCCCTGACTGCTGGGGGTTAGGGGGTGGTGGGAGACATGGGTGGGGGCCTGGTGGAGGCTGCCCCTGCACTGCTGGGTGGTGGGGGTGCAGGGGGACATGAGTGGGGGCCTGGTGGAGGCTGCCCCTGCACTGCTGGGGGATGGGGGTGGTGGGAGACATGAGGGGGGGCCTGGTGGAGGGTGCCCCTGACTGCTGGGGGGTAGGGGGTGGTGGGAGACATGGGTGGGGGCCTGGTGGAGGCTGCCCCTGCACTGCTGGGGCATGGGGGTAATAGGGGACATGAGTGGGGCCTGGTGGAGGCTGCCCCTGGTGGCTGGGGGGTGGGGGTGGTGGTAGACATGAGTGGGGGTCTGGTGGAGGCTGCCACTGCACTGCTGGGGGGTGGGGGTGCAGGGGGACATGAGTGGGGCCTGGTGGAGGCTGCCCCTGCACTGCTGGGTGGTGGGGGTGCAGTGGGACATGAGTGGCGGCCTGGTGGAGGCTGCCCCTGCACTGCTGGGGGGTGGGGTGGTGATAGACATGAGTGGGGGCCTGGTGGAGGCTGCCCCTGCACTGCTGGGGGGTGGGGTGGTGGGAGACATGAGTGGGGGCCTGGTGGAATCTGCCCCTGGTGGCTGGGGGATGGGCGTGGTGGTAGACATGAGTGGGGGCCTGGTGGAGGCTGGCCCTGACTGCTGGGGTTAGGGGGTGGTGGGAGACATGGGTGGGGGGCCTGGTGGAGGCTGCCCCTGACTGCTGGGGGGGTAGGGGGTGGTGGGAGACATGGGTGGGGGCCTGGTGGATGCTGCCCCTGCACTGCTGGGGGTGGGGGTGCAGGGGGACATGAGTGGGGGCCTGGTGGAGGCTGCCCCTGGTGGCTGGGGGGTGGGGGTGGTGGTAGACATGGGTGGGGGCCTGGTGGAGCCTTCCCCTGGTGGCTGGGGGGTGGGGGTGGTGGGAGACATGAGTGGGGGCCTGGTGGAATCCGCCCCTTGTGGCTGGGGGATGGGGGTGGTGGTAGACATGAGTGGGGATCTGGTGGAGGGTGACCCTGCACTGCTGGGGGTGGGGGTGGTGGGAGACATGGGTGGGGGCCTGGTGGAGGCTGCCCCTGCACTGCTGGGGGGTAGGGGGTGGTGGGAGACATGGGTGGGGGCCTGGTGGTGGCTGCCCCTGCACTGATGGGGGGTGGGGGTAATAGGGGACATGAGTGGGGGCCTGGTGGAGGCTGCCCCTGGTGGCTGGGGGTGGGGGTGGTGGTAGACATGAGTGGGGGCCTGGTGGAGGGTGCCCATGACTGCTGAGGGGTAGGGGGTGGTGGGAGACATGGGTGGGGGCCTGGTGGAGGCTGCCCCTGCACTGCTGGGGGGTGGGGGTGCAGGGGGACATGAGTGGGGGCCTGGTGGACTCTGCCCCTGGTGGCTGGGGGATGGGGGTGGTGGTAGACATGAGTGGGGGCCTGGTGGAGGGTGCCCCTGACTTCTGGGGGGTAGGGGGTGGTGGGAGACATGGGTGGGGCCTGGTGGAGGGTGACCCTGCACTGCTGGGGGGTGGGGGTGGTGTGAGACTTGGGTGGGGGCCTGCTGGAAGGTGCCCCACAGTGCTGGGGGGTGGGGGGGTGGGAGACATGGGTGGGGGCCTGGTGGAGGCTGCCCCTGCACTGCTGGGGGGTGGGGGTGCAGGGGGACATGAGTGGGGGCCTGGTGGAATCTGCCCCTGGTGGCTGGGGGATGGGGGTGGTGGTAGACATGTGTGGGGGCCTGGTGGAGGGTGCCCCTGACTGCTGGGGGTTAGGGGGTGGTGGGAGACATGGGTGGGGGCCTGGTGGAGGCTGCCACTGGTGGCTGGGGAAGGTGGTAGACATGGGTGGGGGCTGGTGGAGGCTGCCCCTGCTCTGCTGGGGGGTGGGGGTGGTAGGAGACATGAGTGGGGGCCTGGTGGAGGCTGCCCCTGGTGGCTGGAGGGTGGGGGTGGTGGTAGACATGAGTGGGGGCCTGGTGGAGGGTGCCCCTGACTGCTGGGGGGTAGGGAGTGGTGGGAGACATGAGTGGGGGCCTGGTGGAGGCTGCCCCTGACTGCTGGGGGTAGGGGGTGGTGGGAGACATGGGTGGGGGCCTGGTGGAGGCTGCCCCTGCACTGCTGGGGGTGGGGGTGCAGGTGGACATGAGTGGGGGCCTGGTGGAGGCTGCCCCTTGTGGCTGGGGGTGGGGGTGGTGGTAGACATGAGGGGTGGCCTGGTGGAGGGTGCTCCTGACTGCTGGGGGGTAGGGGGTGGTGGGAGACATGGGTGGGGGCCTGGTGGAGGCTGCCCCTGGTGGTTGGGGGGTGGGGGTGGTGGGAGACATGAGTGGGGGCCTGGTGGAATCTGCCCCTGGTGGCTTGGGGATGGGGGTGGTGGGAGACATGGGTGGGGGCCTGGTGGAGGCTGCCCCTGCACTGCTGGGTGGTGGGGGTGCAGGGGGACATGAGTGGGGGCCTGGTGGAGGCTGCCCCTGCACTGCTGGGGGATGGGGGTGGTGGGAGACATGAGGGGGGGCCTGGTGGAGGGTGCCCCTGACTGCTGGGGGGTAGGGGGTGGTGGGAGACATGGGTGGGGGCCTGGTGGAGGCTGCCCCTGCACTGCTGGGGCATGGGGGTAATAGGGGACATGAGTGGGGCCTGGTGGAGGCTGCCCCTGGTGGCTGGGGGGTGGGGTGGTGGTAGACATGAGTGGGGGTCTGGTGGAGGCTGCCACTGCACTGCTGGGGGGTGGGGGGTGCAGGGGGACATGAGTGGGGCCTGGTGGAGGCTGCCCCTGCACTGCTGGGTGGTGGGGGTGCAGGGGGACATGAGTGGCGGCCTGGTGGAGGCTGCCCCTGCACTGCTGGGGGGGTGGGGTGGTGATAGACATGAGTGGGGGCCTGGTGGAGGCTGCCCCTGCACTGCTGGGGGGTGGGGTGGTGGGAGACATGAGTGGGGGCCTGGTGGAATCTGCCCCTGGTGGCTGGGGGATGGGCGTGGTGGTAGACATGAGTGGGGGCCTGGTGGAGGCTGGCCCTGACTGCTGGGGTTAGGGGGTGGTGGGAGACATGGGTGGGGGCCTGGTGGAGGCTGCCCCTGACTGCTGGGGGGTAGGGGGTGGTGGGAGACATGGGTGGGGGCCTGGTGGATGCTGCCCCTGCACTGCTGGGGGGTGGGGGTGCAGGGGGACATGAGTGGGGGCCTGGTGGAGGCTGCCCCTGGTGGCTGGGGGGTGGGGGTGGTGGTAGACATGGGTGGGGGCCTGGTGGAGCCTTCCCCTGGTGGCTGGGGGGTGGGGGTGGTGGGAGACATGAGTGGGGGCCTGGTGGAATCCGCCCCTTGTGGCTGGGGGATGGGGGTGGTGGTAGACATGAGTGGGGATCTGGTGGAGGGTGACCCTGCACTGCTGGGGGGTGGGGGTGGTGGGAGACATGGGTGGGGGCCTGGTGGAGGCTGCCCCTGCACTGCTGGGGGGTAGGGGGTGGTGGGAGACATGGGTGGGGGCCTGGTGGTGGCTGCCCCTGCACTGATGGGGGGTGGGGGTAATAGGGGACATGAGTGGGGGCCTGGTGGAGGCTGCCCCTGGTGGCTGGGGGTGGGGGTGGTGGTAGACATGAGTGGGGCCTGGTGGAGGGTGCCCATGACTGCTGAGGGGTAGGGGGTGGTGGGAGACATGGGTGGGGGCCTGGTGGAGGCTGCCCCTGCACTGCTGGGGGGTGGGGGTGCAGGGGGACATGAGTGGGGGCCTGGTGGACTCTGCCCCTGGTGGCTGGGGGATGGGGGTGGTGGTAGACATGAGTGGGGGCCTGGTGGAGGGGTGCCCCTGACTTCTGGGGGGTAGGGGGTGGTGGGAGACATGGGTGGGGCCTGGTGGAGGGTGACCCTGCACTGCTGGGGGGTGGGGGTGGTGTGAGACATGGGTGGGGGCCTGCTGGAAGGTGCCCCACAGTGCTGGGGGGTGGGGGGGTGGGAGACATGGGTGGGGGCCTGGTGGAGGCTGCCCCTGCACTGCTGGGGGGTGGGGGTGCAGGGGGACATGAGTGGGGGCCTGGTGGAATCTGCCCCTGGTGGCTGGGGGATGGGGGTGGTGGTAGACATGTGTGGGGGCCTGGTGGAGGGTGCCCCTGACTGCTGGGGGTTAGGGGGTGGTGGGAGACATGGGTGGGGGCCTGGTGGAGGCTGCCACTGGTGGCTGGGGAAGGTGGTAGACATGGGTGGGGGGCTGGTGGAGGCTGCCCCTGCTCTGCTGGGGGGTGGGGGTGGTAGGAGACATGAGTGGGGGCCTGGTGGAGGCTGCCCCTGGTGGCTGGAGGGTGGGGGTGGTGGTAGACATGAGTGGGGGCCTGGTGGAGGGTGCCCCTGACTGCTGGGGGGTAGGGAGTGGTGGGAGACATGAGTGGGGGCCTGGTGGAGGCTGCCCCTGACTGCTGGGGGTAGGGGGTGGTGGGAGACATGGGTGGGGGCCTGGTGGAGGCTGCCCCTGCACTGCTGGGGGTGGGGGTGCAGGTGGACATGAGTGGGGGCCTGGTGGAGGCTGCCCTTGTGGCTGGGGGTGGGGGTGGTGGTAGACATGAGGGGTGGCCTGGTGGAGGGTGCTCCTGACTGCTGGGGGGTAGGGGGTGGTGGGAGACATGGGTGGGGGCCTGGTGGAGGCTGCCCCTGGTGGTTGGGGGGTGGGGGTGGTGGGAGACATGAGTGGGGGCCTGGTGGAATCTGCCCCTGGTGGCTTGGGGATGGGGGTGGTGGTAGACATGGGTGGGGCCTGGTGGAGGCTGCCCCTGCACTGCTGGGGCGTGGGGGTAATAGGGGACATGAGTGGGGGCCTGGTGGAGGCTGCCCCTGGTGGCTGGGGGGTGGGGGTGGTGGTAGACATGAGTGGGGGCCTGTTGGAGGCTGCCCCTGCACTGCTGGGGGGTGGGGGTGCAGGGGGACATGAGTGGGGGCCTGGTGGAGGCTGACCCTGCACTGCTGGTTGGTGGGGGTGCAGGGGGACATGAGTGGGGGCCTGTTGGAGGCTGCCCCTGCACTGCTGGGGGGTGGGGGTGGTGGGAGACATGGGTGGGGGCCTGGTGGAGGCTGCCCCTTCACTGCTGGGTTGTGGGGGTGGTGGTACACATGAGTGGGGGCCTGGTGGAGGCTGCCCCTGGTGGCTGGGGGTGGGGGTGGTGGTAGACATGGGTGGGGGCCTGGTGGAGGCTGCCCCTGCCCTGCTGGGGCGTGGGGGTAATAGGGGACATGAGTGGGGGCCTGGTGGAGGCTGCCCCTGGTGGCTGGGGGGTGGGGGTGGTGGTAGACATGAGTGGGGGCCTGTTGGAGGCTGCCCCTGCACTGCTGGGGGGTGGGGGTGCAGGGGGACATGAGTGGGGGCCTGGTGGAGGCTGACCCTGCACTGCTGGTTGGTGGGGGTGCAGGGGGACATGAGTGGGGGCCTGTTGGAGGCTGCCCCTGCACTGCTGGGGGGTGGGGGTGGTGGTAGACATGAGTGGGGGCCTGGTGGAGGCTGCCCCCTGCACTGCTGGGGGGTGGGGGTGGTGGGAGACATGAGTGGGGGCCTGGTGGAGGCTGCCACTGCACTGCTGGGGGGTGGGGGTGCAGGGGGACATGAGTGGGGGCCTGGTGGAGGCTGCCCCTGCACTGCTGGGTGGTGGGGGTGCAGGGGGACATGAGTGGCGGCCTGGTGGAGGCTGCCCCTGCACTGCTGGGGGGGTGGGGTGGTGATAGACATGAGTGGGGGCCTGGTGGAGGCTGCCCCTGCACTGCTGGGGGGTGGGGTGGTGGGAGACATGAGTGGGGGCCTGGTGGAATCTGCCCCTGGTGGCTGGGGGATGGGCGTGGTGGTAGACATGAGTGGGGGCCTGGTGGAGGCTGGCCCTGACTGCTGGGGTTAGGGGGTGGTGGGAGACATGGGTGGGGGCCTGGTGGAGGCTGCCCCTGACTGCTGGGGGGTAGGGGGTGGTGGGAGACATGGGTGGGGGCCTGGTGGATGCTGCCCCTGCACTGCTGGGGGGTGGGGGTGCAGGGGGACATGAGTGGGGGCCTGGTGGAGGCTGCCCCTGGTGGCTGGGGGGTGGGGGTGGTGGTAGACATGGGTGGGGGCCTGGTGGAGCCTTCCCCTGGTGGCTGGGGGGTGGGGGTGGTGGGAGACATGAGTGGGGGCCTGGTGGAATCCGCCCCTGGTGGCTGGGGGATGGGGGTGGTGGTAGACATAAGTGGGGATCTGGTGGAGGGTGACCCTGCACTGCTGGGGGGTGGGGGTGGTGGGAGACATGGGTGGGGGCCTGGTGGAGGCTGCCCCTGCACTGCTGGGGGGTAGGGGGTGGTGGGAGACATGGGTGGGGGCCTGGTGGTGGCTGCCCCTGCACTGATGGGGGGTGGGGGTAATAGGGGACATGAGTGGGGGCCTGGTGGAGGCTGCCCCTGGTGGCTGGGGGTGGGGGTGGTGGTAGACATGAGTGGGGGCCTGGTGGAGGGTGCCCATGACTGCTGAGGGGTAGGGGGTGGTGGGAGACATGGGTGGGGGCCTGGTGGAGGCTGCCCCTGCACTGCTGAGGGGTGGGGGTGCAGGGGGACATGAGTGGGGCCTGGTGGACTCTGCCCCTGGTGGCTGGGGGATGGGGGTGGTGGTAGACATGAGTGGGGGCCTGGTGGAGGGTGCCCCTGACTTCTGGGGGGTAGGGGGTGGTGGGAGACATGGGTGGGGGCCTGGTGGAGGGTGACCCTGCACTGCTGGGGGGTGGGGGTGGTGGGAGACATGGGTGGGGGCCTGCTGGAAGGTGCCCCACAGTGCTGGGGGGTGGGGGGGTGGGAGACATGGGTGGGGGCCTGGTGGAGGCTGCCCCTGCACTGCTGGGGGGTGGGGGTGCAGGGGGACATGAGTGGGGGCCTGGTGGAATCTGCCCGTGGTGGCTGGGGGATGGGGGTGGTGGTAGACATGGGTGGGGGCCTGGTGGAGGCTGCCCCTGCACTGCTGGGGGGTGGGGGTGCAGGGGGACATGAGTGGGGGCCTGGTGGAGGCTGCCCCTGGTGGCTGGGGGGTGGGGGTGGTGGTAGACATGAGGGGGGCCTGGTGGAGGGTGCCCCTGACTCCTGGGGGGTATGGGGTGGTGGGAGACATGGGTGGGGGCCTGGTGGAGCCTGCCCCTGGTGGCTGGGGGGTGGGGGTGGTGGGAGACATGAGTGGGGGCCTGGTGGAATCTGCCCTTGGTGGCTGGGGGATGGGGGTGGTGGTAGACATGAGTGGGGGCCTGGTGGAAGGGTGACCCTGCACTGCTGGGGGGTGGGGGTGGTGGGAGACATGGGTGGGGGCCTGGTGGAGGCTGCCCTGGTGGTTAGGGGATGGGGGTGGTGGTAGACATGAGTGGGGGCCTGGTGGAGGGTGCCCCTGACTGCTGGGGGGTAGGGGGTGGTGGGAGACATGGGTGTGGGCCTGGTGGAGGGTGACCCTGCACTGCTGGGGGGTGAGGGTGGTGGGAGACATGGGTGGGGGCCTGCTGGCAGGTGCCCCACAGTGCTGGGGGTGGGGGGGTGGGAGACATGGGTGGGGGCCTGGTGGAGGCTGCCCCTGCACTGCTGGGGGGTGGGGGTGCAGGGGGACATGAGTGGGGGCCTGGTGGAATCTGCCCCTGGTGGCTGGGGGATGGGGGTGGTGGTAGACATGTGTGGGGGCCTGGTGGAGGGTGCCCCTGACTGCTGAGGGGGAGGGGGTGGTGGGAGACATGGGTGGGGGCCTGGTGGAGGCTGCCCCTGCACTGCTGGGGGGTGGGGGTGGTGGGGAGACATGAGTGGGGGCCTGGTGGAGGCTGCCCCTGCACTGCTGGGGCATGGGGGTAATAGGGGACATGAGTGGGGCCTGGTGGAGGCTGCCCCTGACTGCTGGGGGGTGGGGGTGGTGGTAGACATGAGTGGGGGCCTGGTGGAGGCTGCCACTGCACTGCTGGGGGGTGGGGGTGCAGGGGGACATGAGTGGGGCCTGGTGGAGGCTGCCCCTGCACTGCTGGGGGGTGGGGGTAATAGGGGACATGAGTGGGGGCCTGGTGGAGGCAGACCCTGGTGGCTGGGGGGTGGGGGTGGTGGTAGACATGAGTGGGGCCTGGTGGAGGCTGCCCCTGCACTGCTGTGGGGTGGGGGTGCAGGGGGACATGAGTGGGGGTCTGGTGGAGGCTGCCCCTGCACTGCTGGGCGGTGGGGGTGCAGGGGGGACATGAGTGGGGGCCTGGTGGAGGCTGCCCCTGCACTGCTGGGGGGTGGGGGTGGTGGTAGACATGAGTGGGGGCCTGGTGGAGGCTGCCTCTGCACTGCTGGGGGGTGGGGGTGGTGGGAGACATGAGTGGGGGCCTGGTGGAGGGTGCCCCTGACTGCTGGGTGGTAGGGGGGTGGTGGGAGACATGGGTGGGTGCCTGGTGGAGGCAACCCTGACTGCTGGGGGTAGGGGGTGGTGGGAGACATGGGTGGGGGCCTGGTGGAGGCTGCCCCTGCACTGCTGGGGGGTGGGGGTGCAGAGGGACATGAATGGGGGCCTGGTGGAGGCTGCCCCTGGTGGCTGGGGGTGGGGGTGGTGGTAGACATGAGGGGGGCCTGGTGGAGGGTGCCCCTGACTGCTGGGGGGTAGGGGGTGGTGGGAGACATGGGTGGGGCCTGGTGGAGGCCTGCCCCTGGTGGCTGGGGGGTGGGGGGTGGTGGAAGACATGAGTGGGGGCCTGGTGGAATCTGCCCCTGGTGGCTGGGGGATGGGGATGGTGGTAGACATGAGTTGGGGCCTGGTGGAGGGTGACCCTGCACTGCTGGGGGGTGGGGGTGGTGGGAGACATGGGTGGGGGCCTGGTGGAGGCTGCCCCTGCACTGCTGGGGGTGGGGGTGGTGGTAGACATGAGTGGGGGCCTGGTGGAGGCTGCCCCTGGTGGCTGGGGGGTGGGGGTGGTGGTAGACATGGGTGGGGGCCTGGTAGAGGCTGCCCCTGCACTGCTGGGGGGTGGGGGTGCAGGGGGACATGAGTGGGGGCCTGGTGGAGGCTGCCCCTGGTGGCTGGGGGGTGGGGGAGGTGGTAGACATAAGTGGGGGCCTGGTGGAGGCTGCCCCTGACTGCTGGGGGGTAGGGGGTGGTGGGAGACATGGGTGGGGGCCTGGTGGAGGCTGCCCCTGCACTGCTGGGGGGTGGGGGTGGTGGGAGACATGGGTGGGGGCCTGGTGGAGGCTGCCCCTACACTGCTTGGGGGTGCAGGGGGACATGAGTGGGGGCCTGGTGGAGGCTGCCCCTGGTGGCTGGGGGGTGGGGGTGGTGGTAGACATGAGGGGGGGCCTGGTGGAGGGTGCCCCTGACTGCTGGGGTGTAGGGGGTGGTGGTAGACATGAGTTGGGGCCTGGTGGAGGGTGACCCTGCACTGCTGGGGGGTGGGGGTAGTGGGAGACATGGGTGGGGGCCTGGTGGAGGCTGCCCCTGCACTGCTGGGGGGTGGGGGTGGTGGTAGACATGAGTGGGGGCCTGCTGGAGGCTGCCCCTAGTGGCTGGGGGGTGGGGGTGGTGGTAGACATGGGTGGGGGCCTGGTGGAGGCTGCCCCTGCACTGCTGGGGGGTGGGGGTGCAGGGGGACATGAGTGGGGGCCTGGTGGAGGCTGCCCCTTGTGGCTGGGGGGTGTTGGTGGTGGTAGACATGAGTGGGGGCCTGGTGGAATCTGCCCCTGGGGGATGGAGGTGGTGGTAGACATGAGTGGGGGCCTGGTGGAGGGTGCCCCTGACTGCTGGGGGGTAGGGGGTGGTGGGAGACATGGGTGGGGGCCTGGTGGAGGCTGCCCCTGACTGCTGGGGGGTAGGGGGTGGTGGGGAGACCTGGGTGGGGGCCTGGTGGAGGCTGCCCCTGCACTGCTGGGGGGTGGGGGTGCAGAGGGACATGAATGGGGGCCTGGTGGAGGCTGCCCCTGGTGGCTGGGGGGTGGGGGTGGTGGTAGACATGAGGGGGGGCCTGGTGTTGGGTGCCCCTGACTGCTGGGGGGTAGGGGGAGGTGGGAGACATGGGTGGGGCCTGGTGGAGCCTGCCCCTGGTGGCTGGGGGGTGGGGGTGGTGGAAGACATGAGTGGGGGCCTGGTGGAATCTGCCCCTGGTGGCTGGGGGATGGGGATGGTGGTAGACATGAGTTGGGGCCTGGTGGAGGGTGACCCTGCACTGCTGGGGGGTGGGGGTGGTGGGAGACATGGGTGGGGGCCTGGTGGAGGCTGCCCCTGCACTGCTGGGGGGTGGGGGTGGTGGTAGACATGAGTGGGGGCCTGGTGGAGGCTGCCCCTGGTGGCTGGGGGTTGGGGGTGGTGGTAGACATGGGTGGGGGCCTGGTGGAGGCTGCCCCTGCACTGCTGGGGGGTGGGGGTGCAGGGGGAGATGAGTGGGGGCCTGGTGGAGGCTGCCCCTGGTGGCTGGGGGGTGGGGGTGTGGAAGACATGAGTGGGGGCCTGGTGGAATCTGCCCCTGGTGGCTGGGGGATGGGGATGGTGGTAGACATGAGTTGGGGCCTGGTGGAGGGTGACCCTGCACTGCTGGGGGGTGGGGGTGGTGGGAGACATGGGTGGGGGCCTGGTGGAGGCTGCCCCTGCACTGCTGGGGGGTGGGGGTGGTGGTAGACATGAGTGGGGGCCTGGTGGAGGCTGCCCCTGGTGGCTGGGGGGTGGGGGTGGTGGTAGACATGGGTGGGGGCCTGGTGAGGCTGCCCCTGCACTGCTGGGGGGTGGGGGTGCAGGGGGACATGAGTGGGGGCCTGGTGGAGGCTGCCCCTGGTGGCTGGGGGGTGGGGGAGGTGGTAGACATAAGTGGGGGCCTGGTGGAGGCTGCCCCTGACTGCTGGGGGGTAGGGGGTGGTGGGAGACATGGGTGGGGGGCCTGGTGGAGGCTGCCCCTGCACTGCTGGGGGGTGGGGGTGGTGGGAGACATGGGTGGGGGCCTGGTGGAGGCTGCCCCTGCACTGCTTGGGGGTGCAGGGGGACATGAGTGGGGGCCTGGTGGAGGCTGCCCCTGGTGGCTGGGGGGTGGGGGTGGTGGTAGACATGAGGGGGGGCCTGGTGGAGGGTGCCCCTGACTGCTGGGGGGTAGGGGGTGGTGGTAGACATGAGTTGGGGCCTGGTGGAGGGTGACCCTGCACTGCTGGGGGGTGGGGGTAGTGGGAGACATGGGTGGGGGCCTGGTGGAGGCTGCCCCTGCACTGCTGGGGGGTGGGGGTGGTGGTAGACATGAGTGGGGGCCTGGTGGAGGCTGCCCCTAGTGGCTGGGGGGTTGGGGGTGGTGGTAGACATGGGTGGGGGCCTGGTGGAGGCTGCCCCTGCACTGCTGGGGGGTGGGGGTGCAGGGGGACATGAGTGGGGGCCTGGTGGAGGCTGCCCCTTGTGGCTGGGGGGTGTTGGTGGTGGTAGACATGAGTGGGGGCCTGGTGGAGGCTGCCCCTGACTGCTGGGGGGTAGGGGGTGGTGGGAGACATGGGTGGGGGCCTGGTGGAGGCTGCCCCTGGTGGCTGGGGGGTGGGGATGGTGATAGACATGAGGGGGGGCCTGGTGGAGGGTGCCCCTGACTGCTGGGGGGTAGGGGGTGGTGGGAGACATGGGTGGGGCCTGTTGGAGCCTGCCCCTGGTGGCTGGGGGGTGGGGGTGGTGGGAGACATGAGTGGGGGCCTGGTGGAATCTGCCCCTGGTGGCTGGGGGATGGGGATGGTGGTAGACATGAGTTGGGGCCTGGTGGAGGGTGACCCTGCACTGCTGGGGGGTGGGGGTGGTGGGAGACATGGGTGGGGGCCTGGTGGAGGCTGCCCCTGCACTGCTGGGGGGTGGGGGTGATGGTAGACATGAGTGAGGGCCTGGTGGAGGCTGCCCCTGGTGGCTGGGGGTGGGGGTGTTGGTAGACATGGGTGGGGGCCTGGTGGAGGCTGCCCCTGCACTGCTGGGGGGTGGGGGTGCAGGGGGACATGAGTGGGGGCCTGGTGGAGGCTGCCCCTGACTGCTGGGGGGTAGGGGGTGGTGGGAGACATGGGTGGGGGCCTGGTGGAGGCTGCCCCTGCACTGCTGGGGGGTGGGGGTAATAGGGGACATGAGTGGGGGCCTGGTGGAGGCTGCCCCTGGTGGCTGGGGGGTGGGGGTGGTGGTAGACATGAGTGGGGGCCTGGTGGAGGGTGCCCATGACTGCTGGGGGGTAGAGGGTGGTGGGAGACATGGGTGGGGGCCTGGTGGAGGCTGCCCCTGCACTGCTGGGGGGTTGGGGTACAGGGGGACATGAGTGGGGGCCTGGTGGAATCTGCCCCTGGTGGCTAGGGGATGGGGGTGGTGGTAGACATGAGTGGGGGCCTGGTGGAGGGTGCCCCTGACTGCTGGGGGGTAGGGGGTGGTGGGAGACATGGGTGGGGGCCTGGTGGAGGGTGAGCCTGCACTGCTGGGGGGTGGTGGGAGACATGGGTGGGGGCCTGCTGGCAGGTGCCCCACAGTGCTGGGGGGTGGGGGGTGGGAGACATGGGTGGGGGCCTGGTGGAGGCTGCCCCTGCACTGCTGGGGGGTGGGGGTGCATGGGGACATGAATGGGGGCCTGGTGGAATCAGCCCCTGGTGCTGGGGGATGGGGGTGGTGGTAGACATGTGTGGGGGCCTGGTGGAGGGTGCCCCTGACTGCTGGGGGGTAGGGGGTGGTGGGAGACATGGGTGGGGGCCTGGTTGTGGCTGCCCCTGCACTGCTGGGGGGTGGGGGTGGTGGGAGACATGAGTGGGGGCCTGGTGGCGGCTGCCCCTGGTGGCTGGGGGTGGGGGTGGTGGTAGACATGGGTGGGGGCCTGGTGGAGGCTGCCCCTGCACTGCTGGGGGGTGGGGGTGGTGGGAGACATGAGTGGGGGCCTGGTGGAGGCTGCCCCTGGTGGCTGGGGGGTGGGGTGGTGGTAGACATGAGTGGGGGCCTTGTGGAGGCTGCCCCTCCACTACTGGGGGGTGGGGGTTCAGGGGGACATGAGTGGGGGCCTGGTGGAGGCTGCCCCTGCACTGCTGGGGGTGGGGGTGCAGGGGGACATGAGTGGGGGCCCGGTGGAGGCTGCCCCTGCACTGCTGGGGGGTGGGGGTGGTGGTAGACATGAGTGGGGGCCTGGTGGAGGCTGCCCCTGCACTGCTGGGGGGTGGTGGTGGTGGGAGACATGAGTGGGGGCCTGGTGGAATCTGCCCCTGGTGGCTGGGGGATGGGGGTGGTGGTAGACATGAGTGGGGGCCTGGTGGAGGGTGCCCCTGACTGCTGGGGGGTAGGGGGTGGTGGGAGACATGGGTGGGGGCCTGGTGGAGGCTGCCCCTGACTGCTGGGGGGTAGGGGGTGGTGGGAGACCTGGGTGGGGGCCTGGTGGAGGCTGCCCCTGCACTGCTGGGGGGTGGGGGTGCAGAGGGACATGAATGGGGGCCTGGTGGAGGCTGCCCCTGGTGGCTGGGGGGGTGGGGGGTGGTGGTAGACATGAGGGGGGGCCTGGTGGAGGGTGCCCCTGACTGCTGGGGGGTAGGGTGGTGGGAGACATGGGTGGGGCCTGGTGGAGCCTGCCCCTGGTGGCTGGGGGGTGGGGGTGGTGGAAGACATGAGTGGGGGCCTGGTGGAATCTGCCCCTGGTGGCTGGGGGATGGGGATGGTGGTAGACATGAGTTGGGGCCTGGTGGAGGGTGACCCTGCACTGCTGGGGGGTGGGGGTGGTGGGAGACATGGGTGGGAGCCTGGTGGAAGCTGCCCCTGCACTGCTGGGGGGTGGGGGTGGTGGTAGACATGAGTGGGGGCCTGGTGGAGGCTGCCCCTGGTGGCTGGGGGGTGGGGGTGGTGGTAGACATGGGTGGGGGCCTGGTGGAGGCTGCCCCTGCACTGCTGGGGGGTGGGGGTGCAGGGGGACATGAGTGGGGGCCTGGTGGAGGCTGCCCCTGGTGGCTGGGGGGTGGGGGAAGTGATAGACATAAGTGGGGGCCTGGTGGAGGCTGCCCCTGACTGCTGGGGGGTAGGGGGTGGTGGGAGACATGGGTGGGGCCTGGTGGAGGCTGCCCTTGCACTGCTGGGGGGTGGAGGTGGTGGGAGACATGGGTGGGGGCCTGGTGGAGGCTGCCCCTGCACTGCTTGGGGGTGCAGGGGGACATGAGTGGGGGCCTGGTGGAGGCTGCCCCTGGTGGCTGGGGGGTGGGGGTGGTGGTAGACATGAGGGGGGCCTGGTGGAGGGTGCCCCTGGACTGCTGGGGGGTAGGGGGTGGTGGTAGACATGAGTTGGGGCCTGGTGGAGGGTGACCCTGCACTGCTGGGGGGTGGGGGTAGTGGGAGACATGGGTGGGGGCCTGGTGGAGGCTGCCCCTGCACTGCTGGGGGGTGGGGGTGGTGGTAGACATGAGTGGGGGCCTGGTGGAGGCTGCCCCTAGTGGCTGGGGGGTGGGGGTGGTGGTAGACATGGGTGGGGGCCTGGTGGAGGCTGCCCCTTGTGCTGGGGGGTGTTGGTGGTGGTAGACATGAGTGGGGGCCTGGTGGAGGCTGCCCCTGACTGCTGGGGGGTAGGGGGTGGTGGGAGACATGGGTGGGGGCCTGGTGGAGGCTGCCCCTGCACTGCTGGGGTGTGGGGGGTGGTGGGAGACATGGGTGGGGGCCTGGTGGAGGCTGCCCCTGCACTGCTGGGGGGTGGGGGTGAAGGGGGACATGAGTGGGGGCCTGGTGGAGGCTGCCCCTGGTGGCTGGGGGGTGGGGGTGGTGGTAGACATGAGGGGGGCCTGGTGGAGGGTGCCCCTTACTGCTGGGGGGTAGGGGGTGGTGGTAGACATGAGTTGGGGCCTGGTGGAGGGTGACCCTGCACTGCTGGGGGGTGGGGGTAGTGGGAGACATGGGTGGGGGCCTGGTGGAGGCTGTCCCTGCACTGCTAGGGGGTAGGGGGTGGTGGGAGACATGGGTGGGGGCCTGGTGGAGGCTGCCCCTGACTGCTGGGGGGTAGGGGGTGGTGGGAGACATGGGTGGGGGCCTGGTGGAGGCTGCCCATGCACTGCTGGGGGGTGGGGGTGCAGGGGGACATGAGTGGGGGCCTGGTGGAGGCTGCCCCGGGTGGCTGGGGGGTGGGGATGGTGGTAGACATGAGGGGGGGCCTGGTGGAGGGTGCCCCTGACTGCTGGGGGGTAGGGGGTGGTGGGAGACATGGGTGGGGCCTGTTGGAGCCTGCCCCTGGTGGCTGGGGGGTGGGGGTGGTGGGAGACATGAGTGGGGGCCTGGTGGAATCTGCCCCTGGTGGCTGGGGGATGGGGATGGTGGTAGACATGAGTTGGGGCCTGGTGGAGGGTGACCCTGCACTGCTGGGGGGTGGGGGTGGTGGGAGACATGGGTGGGGGCCTGGTGGAGGCTGCCCCTGCACTGCTGGGGGGTGGGGGTGGTGGTAGACATGAGTGGGGGCCTGGTGGAGGCTGCCCCTGGTGGCTGGGGGGTGGGGGTGGTGGTAGACATGGGTGGGGGCCTGGTGGAGACTGCCCCTGCACTGCTGGGGGGTGGGGATGCAGGGGGACATGAGTGGGGGCCTGGTGGAGGCTGCCCCTGGTGGCTGGGGGGTGGGGGTGGTGGTAGACATGAGTGGGGGCCTGGTGGAGGCTGCCCCTGACTGCTGGGGGGTAGGGGGTGGTGGGAGACATGGGTGGGGGCCTGGTGGAGGCTGCCCCTGCACTGCTGGGGGGTGGGGGTAATAGGGGACATGAGTGGGGGCCTGGTGGAGGCTGCCCCTGGTGGCTGGGGGGTGGGGGTGGTGGTAGACATGAGTGGGGGCCTGGTGGAGGGTGCCCATGACTGCTGGGGGGTAGAGGGTGGTGGGAGACATGGGTGGGGGCCTGGTGGAGGCTGCCCCTGCACTGGTGGGGGGTAGGGGTACAGGGGGACATGAGTGGGGGCCTGGTGGAATCTGCCCCTGGTGGCTAGGGGATGGGGGTGGTGGTAGACATGAGTGGGGGCCTGGTGGAGGGTGCCCCTGACTGCTGGGGGGTAGGGGGTGGTGGGAGACATGGGTGGGGGCCTGGTGGAGGGTGAGCCTGCACTGCTGGGGGGTGGTGGGAGACATGGGTGGGGGCCTGCTGGCAGGTGCCCCACAGTGCTGGGGGGTGGGGGGGTGGGAAACATGGGTGGGGGCCTGGTGGAGGCTGCCCCTGCACTGCTGGGGGGTGGGGGTGGTGGGAGACATGGGTGGGGGCCTGGTGGAGGCTGCCCCTGCACTGCTGGGGGGTGGGGGTGGATGTAGACATGAGTGGGGGCCTGGTGGAGGCTGCCCCTGGTGGCTGGGGGGTGGGGGTGGTGGTAGACATGGGTGGGGGCCTGGTGGAGGCTGCCCCTGCACTGCTGGGGGGTGGGAGTGCAGGGGGACATGAGTGGGGGCCTGGTGGAGGCTGCCCCTGGTGGCTGGGGGGTGGGGGTGGTGGTAGACATGAGTGGGGGCCTGGTGGAGGCTGCCCCTGACTGCTGGGGGGTAGGGGGTGGTGGGAGACATGGGTGGGGGCCTGGTGGAGGCTGCCCCTGCACTGCTGGGGGGTGGGGGTAATAGGGGACATGAGTGGGGGCCTGGTGGAGGCTGCCCCTGGTGGCTGGGGGGTGGGGGTGGTGGTAGACATGAGTGGGGGCCTGGTGGAGGGTGCCCATGACTGCTGGGGGGTAGAGGGTGGTGGGAGACATGGGTGGGGGCCTGGTGGAGGCTGCCCCTGCACTGCTGGGGGGTAGGGGTACAGGGGGACATGAGTGGGGGCCTGGTGGAATCTGCCCCTGGTGGCTAGGGGATGGGGGTGGTGGTAGACATGAGTGGGGGCCTGGTGGAGGGTGCCCCTGACTGCTGGGGGGTAGGGGGTGGTGGGAGACATGGGTGGGGGCCTGGTGGAGGGTGAGCCTGCACTGCTGGGGGGTGGTGGGAGACATGGGTGGGGGCCTGCTGGCAGGTGCCCCACAGTGCTGGGGGGTGGGGGGTGGGAGACATGGGTGGGGGCCTGGTGGAGGCTGCCCCTGCACTGCTGGGGGGTGGGGGTGCATGGGGACATGAGTGGGGGCCTGGTGGAATCTGCCCCTGGTGGCTGGGGGATGGGGGTGGTGGTAGACATGTGTGGGGGCCTGGTGGAGGCTGCCCCTGGTGGCTGGGGGGTGGGGGTGGTGGTAGACATGGGTGGGGGCCTGGTGGAGGCTGCCCCTGCACTGCTGGGGGGTGGGGGTGGTGGGAGACATGAGTGGGGGCCTGGTGGAGGCTGCCCCTGGTGGCTGGGGGGTGGGGGTGGTGGTAGACATGAGTGGAGGCCTGGTGGAGGCTGCCCCTGCACTGCTGGGGGGTAGGGGTACAGGGGGACATGAGTGGGGGCCTGGTGGAATCTGCCCCTGGTGGCTAGGGGATGGGGGTGGTGGTAGACATGAGTGGGGGCCTGGTGGAGGGTGCCCCTGACTGCTGGGGGGTAGAGGGTGGTGGGAGACATGGGTGGGGGCCTGGTGGAGGGTGAGCCTGCACTGCTGGGGGGTGGTGGGAGACATGGGTGGGGGCCTGCTGGCAGGTGCCCCACAGTGCTGGGGGGTGGGGGGGTGGGAGACATGGGTGGGGGCCTGGTGGAGGCTGCCCCTGCACTGCTGGGGGGTGGGGGTGCATGGGGACATGAGTGGGGGCCTGGTGGAATCTGCCCCTGGTGGCTGGGGGATGGGGGTGGTGGTAGACATGTGTGGGGGCCTGGTGGAGGCTGCCCCTGGTGGCTGGGGGGTGGGGGTGGTGGTAGACATGGATGGGGGCCTGGTGGAGGCTGCCCCTGCACTGCTGGGGGGTGGGGGTGGTGGGAGACATGAGTGGGGGCCTGGTGGAGGCTGCCCCTGGTGGCTGGGGGGTGGGGGTGGTGGTAGACATGAGTGGAGGCCTGGTGGAGGCTGCCCCTCCACTCCTGGGGGGTGGGGGTTCAGGGGAACATGAGTGGGGGCCTGGTGGAGGCTGCCCGTGCACTGCTGGGTGGTGGGGGTGCAGGGGGACATGAGTGGGGGCCTGGTGGAGGCTGCCCCTGCACTGCTGGGGGGTGGGGGTGGTGGTAGACATGAGTGGGGGCCTGGTGGAGGCTGCCCCTGCACTGCTGGGGGGTGGTGGTGGTGGGAGACATGAGTGGGGGCCAGGTGGAATCTGCCCCTGGTGGCTGGGGGATGGGGGTGGTGGTAGACATGAGTGGGGGCCTGGTGAAGGGTGCCCCTGACTGCTGGGGGGTAGGGGTGGTGGGAGACATGGGTGGGGGCCTGGTGGAGGCTGCCCCTGACTGCCTGGGGGTAGGGGGTGGTGGGAGACATGGGTGGGGGCCTGGTGGAGGCTGCCCCTGCACTGCTGGGGTGTGGGGGTGGTGGGAGACATGAGTGGGGGCCTGGTGGAGGCTGCCCCTGGTGGCTGGGGGGTGGGGGTAGTGGTAGGCATGAGGGGGGGCCTGGTGGAGGGTGCCCCTGACTGCTGGGGGTAGGGGGTGGTGGGAGACATGGGTGGGGGCCTGGTGGAGGCTGCCCCTGGTGGCTGGGGGGTGGGGGTGGTGGGAGACATGAGTGGGGGCCTGGTGGAATCTGCCCCTGGTGGCTGGGGGATGGGGGTGGTGGTAGACATGAGTGGGGGCCTGGTGGAGGTTGACCCTGCACTGCTGGGGGGTGGGGATGGTGGGAGACATGGGTGGGGGCCTGGTGGAGGCTGCCCCTGCACTGCTGGGGGGTGGGGGTGGTGGGAGACATGAGTGGGGGCCTGGTGGAGGCTGCCCCTGGTGGCTGGGGGGTGGGGGTGGTGGTAGACATGGGTGGGGGCCTGGTGGAGGCTGCCCCTGCACTGCTGGGGGGTGGGGGTGGTGGGAGACATGAGTTGGGGCCTGGTGGAGGCTGCCCCTGGTGGCTGGGGGGTGGGGGTGGTGGTAGACATGAGTGGGGGCCTGGTGGAGGCTGCCCCTGACTGCTGGGTTGTAGGGGGTGGTGGGAGACATGGGTGGGGGCCTGGTGGAGGCTGCCCCTGCAATGCTGGGGGGTGGGGGTAATAGGGGACATGAGTGGGGGCCTGGTGGAGGCTGCCCCTGATTGCTGGTGGGTGGGGGTGGTGGTAGACATGAGTGGGGGCCTGGTGGAGTGTGCCCATGATTGCTGGGGGGTAGGGGGTGGTGGGAGACATGGGTGGGGGCCTGGTGGAGGCTGCCCCTGCACTGCTGGGGGGTGGGGGTGGTGGTAGACATGAGTAGGGGCCTGGTGGAGGCTGCCCCTAGTGGCTGGGGGGTGGGGGTGGTGGTAGATATGGGTGGGGGCCTGGTGGAGGCTGCCCCTGCACTGCTGGGGGGTGGGGGTGCAGGGGGACATGAGTGGGGGCCTGGTGGAGGCTGCCCCTTGTGGTAGACATGAGTGGGGGCCTGGTGGAGGCTGCCCCTGACTGCTGGGGGGTAGGGGGAGGTGGGAGACATGGGTGGGGGCCTGGTGGAGGCTGCCCCTGCACTGCTGGGGTGTGGGGGGTGGTGGGAGACATGGGTGGGGGCCTGGTGGAGGCTGCCCCTGGTGGCTGGGGGGTGGGGGTGGTGGTAGACATGAGGGGGGGCCTGATGGAGGGTGGACCTTACTGCTGGGGGGTAGGGGGTGGTGGTAGACATGAGTTGGGGCCTGGTGGAGGGTGACCCTGCACTGCTGGGGGTGGGGGTAGTGGGAGACATGGGTGGGGGCCTGGTGGAGGCTGTCCCTGCACTGCTGGGGGGTAGCGGGTGGTGGGAGACATGGGTGGGGGCCTGGTGGAGGCTGTCCCTGCACTGCTGGGGGGTAGCGGGTGGTGGGAGACATGGGTGGGGGCCTGGTGGAGGCTGCCCCTGACTGCTGGGGGGTGGGGGTGCAGGGGGACATGAGTGGGGGCCTAGTGGAGGCTGCCCCTGGTGGCTGGGGGGTGGGGATGGTGGTAGACATGAGTTGGGGCCTGGTGGAGGGTGACCCTGCACTGCTGGGGGGTGGGGGTGGTGGGAGACATGGGTGGGGGCCTGGTGGAGGCTGCCCCTGCACTGCTGGGGGGTGGGGGTGGTGGTAGACATGAGTGGGGGCCTGGTGGAGGCTGCCCCTGGTGGCTGGGGGGTGGGGGTGGTGGTAGACATGGGTGGGGGCCTGGTGGAGGCTGCCCCTGCACTGCTGGGGGGTGGGGGTGCAGGGGGACATGAGTGGGGGCCTGGTGGAGGCTGCCCCTGGTGGCTGGGGGGTGGGGGTGGTGGTAGACATGAGTGGGGGCCTGGTGGAGGCTGCCCCTGACTGCTGGGGGGTAGGGGGTGGTGGGAGACATGGGTGGGGGCCTGGTGGAGGCTGCCCCTGCACTGTTGGGGAGTGGGGGTAATAGGGGACATGAGTGGGGGCCTGGTGGAGGCTGCCCCTGGTGGCTGGGGGGTGGGGGTGGTGGTAGACATGAGTGGGGGCCTGGTGGAGGGTGCCCATGACTGCTGGGGGGTAGAGGGTGGTGGGAGACATGGGTGGGGGCCTGGTGGAGGCTGCCCCTGCACTGCTGGGGGGTAGGGGTACAGGGGGACATGAGTGGGGGCCTGGTGGAATCTGCCCCTGGTGGCTAGGGGATGGGGGTGGTGGTAGACATGAGTGGGGGCCTGGTGGAGGGTGCCCCTGACTGCTGGGGGGTAGGGGGTGGTGGGAGACATGGGTGGGGGCCTGGTGGATGGTGAGCCTGCACTGCTGGGGGGTGGTGGGAGACATGGGTGGGGGCCTGCTGGCAGGTGCCCCACAGTGCTGGGGGGTGGGGGGGTGGGAGACATGGGTGGGGGCCTGGTGGAGGCTGCCCCTGCACTGCTGGGGGGTGGGGGTGGTGGGAGACATGGGTGGGGGCCTGGTGGAGGCTGCCCCTGCACTGCTGGGGGGTGGGGGTGGTGGTAGACATGAGTGGGGGCCTGGTGGAGGCTGCCCCTGGTGGCTGGGGGGTGGGGGTGGTGGTAGACATGGGTGGGGGCCTGGTGGAGGCTGCCCCTGCACTGCTGGGGGGTGGGAGTGCAGGGGGACATGAGTGGGGGCCTGGTGGAGGCTGCCCCTGGTGGCTGGGGGGTGGGGGTGGTGGTAGACATGAGTGGGGGCCTGGTGGAGGCTGCCCCTGACTGCTGGGGGGTAGGGGGTGGTGGGAGACATCGGTGGGATCCTGGTGGAGGCTGCCCCTGCACTGCTGGGGGGTGGGGGTAATAGGGGACATGAGTGGGGGCCTGGTGGAGGCTGCCCCTGGTGGCTGGGGGGTGGGGGTGGTGGTAGACATGAGTGGGGGCCTGGTGGAGGGTGCCCATGACTGCTGGGGGGTAGAGGGTGGTGGGAGACATTGGTGGGGGCCTGGTGGAGGCTGCCCCTGCACTGCTGGGGGGTAGGGGTACAGGGGGACATGAGTGGGGGCCTGGTGGAATCTGCCCCTGGTGGCTAGGGGATGGGGGTGGTGGTAGACATGAGTGGGGGCCTGGTGGAGGGTGCCCCTGACTGCTGGGGGGTAGGGGGTGGTGGGAGACATGGGTGGGGGCCTGGTGGAGGGTGAGCCTGCACTGCTGGGGGGTGGTGGGAGACATGGGTGGGGGCCTGCTGGCAGGTGCCCCACAGTGCTGGGGGGTGGGGGGTGGGAGACATGGGTGGGGGCCTGGTGGAGGCTGCCCCTGCACTGCTGGGGGGTGGGGGTGCATGGGGACATGAGTGGGGGCCTGGTGGAATCTGCCCCTGGTGGCTGGGGGATGGGGGTGGTGGTAGACATGTGTGGGGGCCTGATGGAGGGTGCCCCTGACTGCTGGGGGGTAGGGGGTGGTGGGAGACATGGGTGGGGGCCTGGTGGAGGCTGCCCCTGCACTGCTGGGGGGTGGGGGTGGTGGGAGACATGAGTGGGGGCCTGGTGGAGGCTGCCCCTCATGGCTGGGGGGTGGGGGTGGTGGTAGACATGGGTGGGGGCCTGGTGGAGGCTGCCCCTGCACTGCTGGGGGGTGGGGGTGGTGGGAGACATGAGTGGGGGCCTGGTGGAGGCTGCCCCTGGTGGCTGGGGGGTGGGGGTGGTGGTAGACATGAGTGGGGGCCTGGTGGAGGCTGCCCCTCCACTCCTGGGGGGTGGGGGTTCAGGGGGACATGAGTGGGGGCCTGGTGGAGGCTGCCCCTGCACTGCTGGGTGGTGGGGGTGCAGGGGGACATGAGTGGGGGCCTGGTGGAGGCTGCCCCTGCACTGCTGGGGGGTGGGGGTGGTGGTAGACATGAGTGGGGGCCTGGTGGAGGCTGCCCCTGCACTGCTGGGGGGTGGTGGTGGTGGGAGACATGAGTGGGGGCCTGGTGGAATCTGCCCCTGGTGGCTGGGGGATGGGGGTGGTGGTAGACATGAGTGGGGGCCTGGTGGAGGGTGCCCCTGACTGCTGGGGGGGTAGGGGTGGTGGGAGACATGGATGGGGGCCTGGTGGAGGCTGCCCCTGACTGCCTGGGGGTAGGGGGTGGTGGGAGACATGGGTGGGGGCCTGGTGGAGGCTGCCCCTGCACTGCTGGGGGGTGGGGGTGCAGGGGGACATGAGTGGGGGCCTGGTGGAGGCTGCCCCTGGTGGCTGGGGGGTGGGGGTGGTGGTAGACATGGGTGGGGGCCTGGTGGAGGCTGCCCCTGCACTGCTGGGGGGTGGGGGTGCAGGGGGACATGAGTGGGGGCCTGGTGGAGGCTGCCCCTGGTGGCTGGGGGGTGGGGGTGGTGGTAGACATGAGTGGGGGCCTGGTGGAGGCTGCCCCTGACTGCTGGGGGGTAGGGGGTGGTGGGAGACATGGGTGGGGGCCTGGTGGAGGCTGCCCCTGCACTGTTGGGGAGTGGGGGTAATAGGGGACATGAGTGGGGGCCTGGTGGAGGCTGCCCCTGGTGGCTGGGGGGTGGGGGTGGTGGTAGACATGAGTGGGGGCCTGGTGGAGGGTGCCCATGACTGCTGGGGGGTAGAGGGTGGTGGGAGACATGGGTGGGGGCCTGGTGGAGGCTGCCCCTGCACTGCTGGGGGGTAGGGGTACAGGGGGACATGAGTGGGGGCCTGGTGGAATCTGCCCCTGGTGGCTAGGGGATGGGGGTGGTGGTAGACATGAGTGGGGGCCTGATGGAGGGTGCCCCTGACTGCTGGGGGGTAGGGGGTGGTGGGAGACATGGGTGGGGGCCTGGTGGATGGTGAGCCTGCACTGCTGGGGGGTGGTGGGAGACATGGGTGGGGGCCTGCTGGCAGGTGCCCCACAGTGCTGGGGGGTGGGGGGGTGGGAGACATGGGTGGGGGCCTGGTGGAGGCTGCCCCTGCACTGCTGGGGGGTGGGGGTGGTGGGAGACATGGGTGGGGGCCTGGTGGAGGCTGCCCCTGCACTGCTGGGGGGTGGGGGTGGTGGTAGACATGAGTGGGGGCCTGGTGGAGGCTGCCCCTGGTGGCTGGGGGGTGGGGGTGGTGGTAGACATGGGTGGGGGCCTGGTGGAGGCTGCCCCTGCACTGCTGGGGGGTGGGAGTGCAGGGGGACATGAGTGGGGGCCTGGTGGAGGCTGCCCCTGGTGGCTGGGGGGTGGGGGTGGTGGTAGACATGAGTGGGGGCCTGGTGGAGGCTGCCCCTGACTGCTGGGGGGTAGGGGGTGGTGGGAGACATCGGTGGGATCCTGGTGGAGGCTGCCCCTGCACTGCTGGGGGGTGGGGGTAATAGGGGACATGAGTGGGGGCCTGGTGGAGGCTGCCCCTGGTGGCTGGGGGGTGGGGGTGGTGGTAGACATGAGTGGGGGCCTGGTGGAGGGTGCCCATGACTGCTGGGGGGTAGAGGGTGGTGGGAGACATTGGTGGGGGCCTGGTGGAGGCTGCCCCTGCACTGCTGGGGGGTAGGGGTACAGGGGGACATGAGTGGGGGCCTGGTGGAATCTGCCCCTGGTGGCTAGGGGATGGGGGTGGTGGTAGACATGAGTGGGGGCCTGGTGGAGGGTGCCCCTGACTGCTGGGGGGTAGGGGGTGGTGGGAGACATGGGTGGGGGCCTGGTGGAGGGTGAGCCTGCACTGCTGGGGGGTGGTGGGAGACATGGGTGGGGGCCTGCTGGCAGGTGCCCCACAGTGCTGGGGGGTGGGGGGTGGGAGACATGGGTGGGGGCCTGGTGGAGGCTGCCCCTGCACTGCTGGGGGGTGGGGGTGCATGGGGACATGAGTGGGGGCCTGGTGGAATCTGCCCCTGGTGGCTGGGGGATGGGGGTGGTGGTAGACATGTGTGGGGGCCTGATGGAGGGTGCCCCTGACTGCTGGGGGGTAGGGGGTGGTGGGAGACATGGGTGGGGGCCTGGTGGAGGCTGCCCCTGCACTGCTGGGGGGTGGGGGTGGTGGGAGACATGAGTGGGGGCCTGGTGGAGGCTGCCCCTCGTGGCTGGGGGGTGGGGGTGGTGGTAGACATGGGTGGGGGCCTGGTGGAGGCTGCCCCTGCACTGCTGGGGGGTGGGGGTGGTGGGAGACATGAGTGGGGGCCTGGTGGAGGCTGCCCCTGGTGGCTGGGGGGTGGGGGTGGTGGTAGACATGAGTGGGGGCCTGGTGGAGGCTGCCCCTCCACTCCTGGGGGGTGGGGGTTCAGGGGGACATGAGTGGGGGCCTGGTGGAGGCTGCCCCTGCACTGCTGGGTGGTGGGGGTGCAGGGGGACATGAGTGGGGGCCTGGTGGAGGCTGCCCCTGCACTGCTGGGGGGTGGGGGTGGTGGTAGACATGAGTGGGGGCCTGGTGGAGGCTGCCCCTGCACTGCTGGGGGGTGGTGGTGGTGGGAGACATGAGTGGGGGCCTGGTGGAATCTGCCCCTGGTGGCTGGGGGATGGGGGTGGTGGTAGACATGAGTGGGGGCCTGGTGGAGGGTGCCCCTGACTGCTGGGGGGGTAGGGGTGGTGGGAGACATGGATGGGGGCCTGGTGGAGGCTGCCCCTGACTGCCTGGGGGTAGGGGGTGGTGGGAGACATGGGTGGGGGCCTGGTGGAGGCTGCCCCTGCACTGCTGGGGGGTGGGGGTGCAGGGGGACATGAGTGGGGGCCTGGTGGAGGCTGCCCCTGGTGGCTGGGGGGTGGGGGTAGTGGTAGACATGAGGGGGGGCCTGGTGGAGGGTGCCCCTGACTGCTGGGGGTAGGGGGTGGTGGGAGACATGGGTGGGGGCCTGGTGGAGGCTGCCCCTGGTGGCTGGGGGGTGGGGGTGGTGGGAGACATGAGTGGGGGCCTGGTGGAATCTGCCCCTGGTGGCTGGGGGATGGGGGTGGTGGTAGACATGAGTGGGGGCCTGGTGGAGGTTGACCCTGCACTGCTGGGGGGTGGGGATGGTGGGAGACATGGGTGGGGGCCTGGTGGAGGCTGCCCCTGCACTGCTGGGGGGTGGGGGTGGTGGGAGACATGAGTGGGGGCCTGGTGGAGGCTGCCCCTGGTGGCTGGGGGGTGGGGGTGGTGGTAGACATGGGTGGGGGCCTGGTGGAGGCTGCCCCTGCACTGCTGGGGGGTGGGGGTGGTGGGAGACATGAGTGGGGGCCTGGTGGAGGCTGCCCCTGGTGGCTGGGGGGTGGGGGTGGTGGTAGACATGAGTGGGGGCCTGGTGGAGGCTGCCCCTGACTGCTGGGTTGTAGGGGGTGGTGGGAGACATGGGTGGGGGCCTGGTGGAGGCAGCCCCTGCAATGCTGGGGGGTGGGGGTAATAGGGGACATGAGTGGGGGCCTGGTGGAGGCTGCCCCTGATTGCTGGTGGGTGGGGGTGGTGGTAAACATGAGTGGGGGCCTGGTGGAGGGTGCCCATGATTGCTGGGGGGTAGGGGGTGGTGGGAGACATGGGTGGGGGCCTGGTGGAGGCTGCCCCTGCACTGCTGGGTGGTGGGGGTTCAAGGGGACATGAGTGGGGGCCTGGTGGAATCTGCCCCTGGTGGATGGGGGTGGTGGTAGACATGAGTGAGGGCCTGGTGGAGGGTGTCCCTGATTGCTGGGGGGTAGGGGTGGTGGGAGACATGGGTGGGGGCCTGGTGGAGGGTGACCCTGCACTGCTGGGGGGTGGGGGTGGTGGGAGACATGGGTGGGGGACTGCTGGCAGGTGCCCCACAGTGCTGGAGGGTGGGGTGGTGGGAGACATGGGTGGGGGCCTGGGGGAGGCATCCCCTGCACTGCTGGGGGGTGGGGGTGCAGGGGGACATGAGTGGAGGCCTGGTGGAATGTGCCCCTGGTGGCTGAGGGATGGGGGTGGTGGTAGACATGTGTGGGGGCCTGGTGGAGGGTGCCCCTGACTGCTGGGGGGTAGGGGGTGGTGGGAGACATGGGTGGGGGCCTGGTGGAGGCTGCCCCTGCACTGCTGGGGGGTGGGGGTGGTAGGAGACATGAGTGGGGGCCTGGTGGAGGCTGCCCCTGGTGGATGGGGGGTGGGGGTGGTGGTAGACATGGGTGGGGGCCTGGTGGAGGCTGCCCCTGCACTGCTGGGGGGTGGGGGTGGTGGGAGACATGCATTGTTGATCAGTAGTGCAAGGTGACATGTGGGTTGGCTGGGGGGCATGCCCATGGTGGATGGGCTGCCTGCGGGACATGGGCAGGGGTGCAGGGTAGTCCCCCGTGGTGTGGGCTGCCTGCAGGGGCCATGGAGGTTGTAGAGGGAACACCTGGGAGGACCCACACGGCCAATTCACGTGTAGTACTCCCCAGAACCCTGAAATACACGTACCCTGCTGAAATCGCGTCTGGAAATTCCTGCGCACCCCTGCAATACACGTACCCTGCTGAAATCGCATGTGGAACTTCCCGCGCACCCCTGGAATACACGTCCCCTGCTCGCACGGGGGCAATCGCGTGTGGAACTTCCCGCGCACCCCTGAAATACACGTACCCTGATGGAATCGCGTGTGGAACTTCCCGCGCACCCCTGAAATACACGTACCCTGCTGAAATCGCGTGTGGAACTTCCCGCGCACCCCTGAAATACACGTACCTTGCTGATTTTGCGTGTGATACTTCCCGCGCACCCCTGATGCACACGTACACAGGACAATCTCGTGTGGAACTTCCCGCGAACCACTGAAATACACGTTCCCCGCTTGGCGTTTGCTGTTTGCCAGCCCTGTGAACTGGTCCAGGGTTAGCGCAGCCCTTTGCGATTATTTGGGGATTTTGAAGGCTTTTCCTAGCGCGAGGGCGTTCTTGGGGGCGTAACTGGCGCTGCTGCAGGGTCGCTGCGCCACGCTGCGCCACGGCTGGTTTTGGATGCGAAAATCCATGAATACGCTGTGCGCGGTAATCGATTTTAGCGCACGCGGCTGGCGCAGACATTCGCACGGGCATGCTGTGCGCCAGTCGCGTGCGCCACTTTTGTGCAAATTTCTATGAATTACCCTGTAAAAGTTTACATAGGCCATAGTTGAAATGTTTGACTCTATGCCCTGGCCACAACCACCGCAGCATATCACACTTATAGTTGCTTATAACTTTGGGTCAAAAGCAAATTTATAAGGAACAAAATTATAAGATATTATGGGTGTGATATGCTGCAATGGGTGTGGCCATGGCCTAGAGTGTATAATATACTTACTGTTTGGTTTAGTACTGGAGTACATGTATTTCTTGTTAATTTCTGTGATATAAGAAAATAGCATGTTAGTATTAGTATTTTGTAATGACTTATTACATTGTATAATCAACATTTTTTTTTTTTGAAGCCTCATATTTAGTAGATTACAAACCAGAGTACTGTGAAATTTGCTCAGTTTCTGTGTTTGTTGCTATGGGAGAAAAAAAATCCATGTTGGATTAAAAAAAAAAACTTTTTCTGCTATGCTACAGTTTATTTGTTTGTTTGTTTTCAGTGTTCACTTGTTGCTTTTGGCTAATGCTTTATACATTGGGTTGTTGCATTTTTTTGGAGCAGTAACATATTATTTACTTGTTTGGATATTATAACATTTTGGCGCAGTTAGATACCAGTAGGTGTATTCTAACTGCCTATTTTTTGATATATTTTAGTGGTATTGATTTATCTGTTTGGATATTGTTAAATTTTTGGACATTTAGATACCAATTGGCATATTCTAACTGTCTATTTTTTTATATATTTTAGTGGTATTGATTTATCTGTTTGGATATTGTTACATTTTGGGACAGTTAGATACCAATTGGCGTATTCTAACTGTCTATTTTTTGCTCTAATTTGCTGGTATTCATTTATCTGATTAGTTGTTGTAGAATCTTTGGGCAGTTAGATAGCTTTTGGAATATTCTAACAGTTTATATTTTTTTACTACAAGTTTACTTAGGGTTTAAGTACAGTTTAGTTATCAAATTTTGGTTTTAAGAACATTAAATAAGCGTTTGTAAGATTTTCTGGTAATCACTGCTTTAGAGTAATGGTACTATCATTACATTGAAACCATCCACATTTCTTTTTTATATATGCAGTGCAGTGCCCTGAATTGGTTGTGGCCCCTGTGTGGTAGATTATACCTATTGTTGTGAAGGTTTTCTTACCAAGTGATACTTGACCATGTGTGAATCCAGTCAGCTTGCAGTTGTTTTTGATACCATCTGCATTGTAACGTAGAAGCATTAGAATTACGTATTTACTATGTGTTTGTATTACTAACGTGGAGCGATTATCTGAATTGCAGGTAGAACATAATCTACCATGGTTTGCATTTTGTACAAGTTGCTGAAATGGAATGGATTCACAATTAGGTATTGATATATATATATAAAGCGTTCATTGGGGATTTGTTCTTCTGTCACATTGTTGCAGAGTGCATGTATGTTTCCACATGTATGGAATCTGGAAGATTTCATTTATAGGTATGTTTTTGTTTTCCAATACTTATAGTAAGTACATTAGAAATTCTTGTGGATCTTCCTGTGAGTTTATAGTGAATTTCACCATTCCAGCACAGTAGTCCAATTGTTGTCTTATTCCATAAACACTATACGTGTTGTCAGGATTGTTTGCTGCATTTCTGTGAAGTACTAACATTTGCATACACAATGGGTCTGTACTGTGTAAGTAAATGTTGTCAACAATTGGTGGTAATTGAAATAGAATATTCATTGCTACATTTGCGTAGCAATTTACACCAACTATATTTGAGAGTTTAAATGAACCAGGTAGTTCTGTATCTGACTGCTTTTTTTGGAGTTTGTCTTCCTTATGTGAAGAAGTACCCGGTTTACTTTCCCTAATTGATTCTTTTTTGCTTGTGGTACTTGATGAAGTATTACTTTCTTTTACTTTTTACTTTTTTTTACGTTTTACTTTTCGCGCCTTGAAACACTTGTGTATAGGCACGTTACAAATGCCATATCATATCATATCATATCATACTCTCTTTGGAGGATTTGCAGTGACATCCTGTTGCATTTCTGTTTGATTTATTTTTCTTTTATAACGTTTTACTTTTTGTGGAACAGAATATGTGTTTAGAAGGGGGTGTATAGTGAGCGAAGTCTATTGTATTCTAAAATGCAAGGAATATCAGCGTTTACTTTACTTGCATCAAAGTTGATTAGAAATAGACAGCCAAGTGTACGTAAGCGTGATAGTGCTACGTAGCTCATGCCTTCTTTAAAGACTGTGTTACTAATATCTATCAATGCTTTGTCTAGGGTAAGACCTTGTGATTTATGAATTGTGACTGCGTATGCAAGAGTTAGAGAAAATTGTTCTCTGCGTACATACATGTCTTTGAAGAGAAGGAATCGAGCTGCTAAGCGCCCTATCCTTTATCTTCTGAAAGTTTGTCAAAGAGTATATTGACAAACTGAATTTTGTTGTCACATGGGTATGTTTGAAAGCCAACAACTGTACCCAGTGCTCCATTAACTAGTCCTTGGTCCACGGCAAGGTTACGTGTAAGCATTACTCTGCAATTTACAGATAATTTTAATATCTTTTCTAAGCCTGCTGTGTTTGAGATTGATTTTTCTAAACTATTTAGTCTTGTTGTGGCTTGGTCACACATAGGTAGTGTCATACTATGTACATCTAGTTTGTCTGTGGCGCTAATTTCCATTATTGGTTGCATTTCTTTACTTAACATTATTTCATTGAATTTGAAACAGCTTGCAAAAGTTGGCATTAAGGCCATACAATTGACATTTTTGTGGGCTAATTGTTCCATAACATCTGTAGCACATGCATTATTGCCATAAAGTGCATTAATGTGCCGGGTTTTCAATATTGCTTGTGCTTCTTTAGAAAGTATACCAACTCTGATACTTTTTAAGATGTTGGCATAAGTGAGATCTGCAGATTGCCGTATGTTTTCTGTTAATTCTCTGTATTGGAAATGATGCCAAAGGTTGACATTTCCAATGCTGCCAACAGTTTTACGGCACAGTTTGTGTCCTAATGTTTTAAAAATAGGTTCACCTTTTACTGGTGTCAATTGAAGGAGATCTCCGAAAACAATAATGTGTTTTCCTGCAAAGAGCTCTTCATAGTTTGTTTTGAGTACTTCTTGTAATCTGAGTTGAATCAAAGCCAACATTAGGTTGGAGACCATGCTCACTTCATCTATTAGTAGCATTTTCATTTGTTTCAATACTCTGCGTAGTTCCATTGCAGCTTCTGCAGAAAGTTTGTAATAGTCTAATTTGTTCTGGTGTTCTACTGGCAATAGTAGTAATCGGTGTAACGTGACACCACCTATGTTGTAGACAGCTAAACCTGTGGGGGCAGTGACCACAGCTGACAGTTTGTTATTTGTCAATTTTTGAAGGAACTTACTGATGATTTTGATTAGGAAGTTTTGCCAGAACCAGCTTCACCACTGACGTACAGTAGTATAGGTTTATAATTATGGCAGGAACATTCTTCATTTTCATGTTGTATACAATGTGCAATTTGTTTTGTTACTTCTTGAAAAATGCTACGTTGCTCATTGTTTAGTTTTGATTGTAGTATAGTTAAGTCTTCTTTATCTTCATACTGACACATGGTGTTTTCTACTTCTATCATAGCTAATTCTGCCTCATTTATTATTAGTGGTTCTCCCAGTGGTTCTTGGCTTCCTGTTACCGAAGGTTGACTACTGTCAGGAGTTTCTTTATCTAGTTGGGCCTGGAGTTCTTCTTTGTGTTGCTGTTCATTGTGCAACATTGTTTTGTACTGTGTAAAGTTTACATCAGTTATAGTGCTTTCATTTGCTTTGAAAGCATCTTTATATGAATCATAGTTATCTAGTATTTCTTCTTCTTTTCTCCATGGTTTAAATAGTTGTAGCAGGGACATGTAATATACTTCTTTATGTTGAGGAATCTTTAATGACAATTTGATATGATTAATTAAATTTGGTTTAGTGAGCTAACTAAGCTGCCATCACAGTTTGTCACTCTGTATTTACATTTTTTTCATCAGGTTTTATATTATTTTTGTATGTGTAGTTTTGGGCTATGTGGTATAGACACATGGTTTCCAAAGTATTACTTCTGTTTGGGTAGTATGTGTCCAATCAATTGTTTTTTCAAAATGTCTTGGCTGTTGGGATCACGTTTGGCTATTGTTTCTATATCTTCGCATGATTTTAGAACTCTTTTTCTAGAATTAGCTGGAACAAGACATAGCCATACTATATTTTCAGATTTACCATACAATGCAGTACCAGTTAAACAATCAGCTGCTTCATAGGATCCACATTCTCTATGGGAGAGCATGTTTATGCCCAAGCTGTATAATTTCTGAGACACTGTTTTATCTGATGACAGGTCATTCCAGAGGTCTTGGAGCTCTGTCTTTTCTGATTTGATTAAGTATGCTGTGACATATCGTGCAACTGCAGTAGAATTGTCTGCAATGTACTGCACATCTATGTTTGCATTCCATAAGTGGGCAATGATTGCATTATAATCATTGATATATTTTTCTTCTTCTTTTCATTTTATGTAATATGTATTTTTAGGTGACTTACCTTTAATACTATGTCTAACTGAAGACATGAGGTTGTTCACTTGACCTGTATTTGTAACTGGTCTAGGGAAACCAAATCGGCATTTGGTGTAGTATTTCCCTTTGTTTTTGTATTTGCGACGACAATATTTTCCACATTTGTGTCTTTGAAATTGTAAAATGTGTACATGAAGATCACTATTTGTGGCTTCTGATGGAATTTCACAAGTGACATATTTTTCAATAAACTGTAAAACAGTGGCATCACTGTCTTGACCAAATTTAGGAGCATCTTTAATCCATAAAAGCATGTGGATATGTGGTGCTCCTCTGGCTTGGTATTCTTTTCTCCAAAAGAAATGTTGCTCTTCTCCAAGGGGAGGAACAGTTTTATTACAAATAAAATGTAGCATAGCAATGAAGTGATGGTGAAAATATCTTGAAACATTAACAGGATCCAAAGAACAAAGTTCTCCAGGTGTTAGTATATCTATGTTTGTTTTTTTTTTTTTTGATATGCGTAGGAAATCATGTACATCTTCCCATGCACATTCTGCACAACTTAATGTAACAAACCAAGTGGGTGGGCCAAGGTTACTGATCATACAACGTACATCTCCATGACGTCGAAACCAGTACTCTTTAGTACCACGCATATTTGCTCATAGATTTGTAATATTTGATTGTAAAACCTCATCCTTTTGTTGCACTTTTTGTAATAATTGTGTAGCTGTCATATTTTGAAAGTGTGATCCTGATTTTAATATGTGTGCAACTCCGTAACATAAAGTTGCTAGTTCACTTTCAAAGAGTAGGTAGAATATGTATTCCACATTTTGTCTAAATCTGGGATCTTCAGAATACATCCGTAATGAGCGGTATTCTGATGCTGATATTTGAATAGGTCTAGCATCGTACCTTCCTCCTTTGCCAGTAGGAAAGAGTAGAGGAAAAGCATGTGCTTCTATACTTATTTCCCATATGCTGATTGGTGATCCTTTTGTTTCAACTTGCTAGCGAACAGTACGGACAGGTATAATGTTCTTCAGGACACCTCCATTTTTGTTTAATTACGAACATTTCAGGACACCAATTGTGTTCTCTAAACAGTTTCAACTTGGTAGCGAACAGTAAGGACAGGTATAGTGTTCTTCAGGACAGCCCCATTTTCGTTTATTTACGAACATTTCAGAACAACCGTGCTGTCCGCGGACACCTACATTGTTTTTTTTTTTTAAACGGAAACTAATTACAACTCAATATTAAAATGTAACTTTATTTAACATATATTAATACTTTATGACAGAGAAGGTGAGGCAGAAACGGAAACAAAAACAGGAGAATTAGGGGTTTCAACATGATTGGTATCAGGTTAAGAAGGGATGGAAGTCTCATCAAAACGTTTTGGGTTATGGACAGGGTTTGGGGATAATTGACTGGGATATGGTGAGGGGGGTGTTAGGGAGAATTCTCTGTTTAGGCTGAATTTCCTAACCTAGTGAGTCCCCCAGCAGCTTTGCTGGATTTCTGGAGTTTGTTTTTCCCATCCTGCCAAGAGTGTGACCCTTTTCCTCTCACTCTTGGACATGTATGTGTGGAATTCCTTTGAATTGGCGAGGTGTTCGATGGGCTATGGGGTCTTTTACTCCATAGGGTCTCATAAGTTTTTCTATGTGTGTCACTCCGCACCCTACGTGTCGTGACACGGGGGCACCCTAGCTGGTCCCCCCACCATAGACTCCATACCCGGGGACTGACTACCGTCTCCCCGGGCATGTAAAGTCACCATTGGCTTTACTAGACCTAAATTTGCTAACAGAACTAGTACCAACCATCTTATTGTGGACGTGCTAGTAGGGGTAATTCGATTACTCCTGGATCTGTTAACCGAGGGGGCACTATCCCGTCCCTCCTCGCCGAGTTTTGGCTGGTGGCAGTGGAAACTACTTGTTATGTCCGACTCCGGGCATAACCCTATGGGATCCGTCCCATTGTTGAAGATTAATACTGTTTTTCGTTAATCTCCAACGTACCACCGATCTACTTATCTTAAATAGGTTTATCGAGTGGTATTTTCTGCCAGAACTCGGGTTGAAAAATGGCGTCTGTGCTTTTCTCTGTGACTCCTAAACCGAAGGTTGAGCCCTTTGTTCCACTTTTGGCGGGCCTCTGGACAGAGACCCTCCAAAGTGGTGCCATTCTGTCTGGGTTACCTCAGGGGTGTGGGAGGGGGTTTAGACACCCTGGACCGAGTTGCCTTGCCAACTCAGGTCGCACTCTGAAGTGATTGGCCCAGGTGGTGAGCCTTCCCGCTCACCACTTAGCATGTGTTGATTGACAAGCTAGGCTGAATGAATGGGGGACGTCTGCATAAAAGCAGGGCTTTGGGACTGGATCTTCAGGAAGTCGCCACTGGACCTAAAGAATCCGACGAGGGTAACGCTGAGCCGACCTGCACGACAACACCTCCGGTGAAGCCCTGCGGAATCGTCTCACAATCTCCCGACGACAGAAGAGATCTCCCTGCCGGAGAGTCTCTTTCCCTGACTGGTGGGGACAACCAGTCTTTTTCTTCTTTGTGCTTTTTGGTCGCCCAGGACGCAGTGGTCGAATTGCCCGTGCAGAGCACCCGGCAACCGGATAGCCACTACTCCTGCACCGTGATCGAAAGGTGGTGCCTTGTGACGAAGCACTCCGCGGCTGGTTTCTTCCCTGGTGGTGCACCGGACATCTTCTCTTCGACGACGAGAGCATCTCTTCTCTTGGCCAAGACCCGTCGTGCACCCACCACCAGGAACAACTGCCCCCGTCGGAGCTGTCTTCCACAACAAGGTACCGTAACTGCCTGGCTTCCCTTTTTCGATCGGTTCGTGTGAGGTATCTGATTCCTCTCCGTTCCGTTGGGTTGCCTCCAAGCTTTATTCACTCTTAGTTCTGAACTGGTTCAACCTGTCGCTAACCAATTTGCTAAACAAGACTTGAGTGCATCATCCGTAGAGACTCTCCAGGACATCGTGTCTTGACTCTCACCGAGTGGGCCTGGCCGCCGAACTGTATGATCTAGTGTGATTAATGCTTTCTTGCCTTGCATTTTTACCCGCTTCAGTACGAACCGTGTTGACTTCATTACCTGCCTTTCTCTGCTCTCACAAAAATATTCGAGTGTCATCTAGGTTGGGGTATACACCTCTGTCTGCAAATAAGTGGTGCCGTAAAAACCTAGAGTTGTCGATATTGTGTTTCGGGGGGTTGAGCTTTATTCCATTCTGCAGATTAATTGTATTTGGATTTGTTTGCCGTGGTTCCCTTTAGTATTTTTCGTAGACGTTCTGTTATTAATAAATAACTTACTATCTTTATACTAAAGCCTGGTTGCGTGTTTACTCGTTTTGCTGCGAAGAATTACCCTATCTTGTATACTCCCTATACTGACCAACTTTTCTTGAGAGAAGTCTGACTGCTCAGCCACAGCTACCAATTGAATCTGTGTGGTACAGACTGCTACCAAGTGGGTTCATCGCGACACCTGTAGTCCTAAATCTTTTGCAGTGGTCCCAGAGGGAACTGCACAGGTTTCCGCCTAACACTGGTGTACAGCGGTGGGATTAGTATGGAGTATACAGTTTAGAGTGTTTTTCGACGCTGTAGGACGACTAACCACAAAACTTTACGAAAGCAACTTTCAAAAACATGTCTACGATGGAAATTTACAGCCAAGAGTCTTTGTCGGATAAAAATACTGAGAGTCTGCGAGCTCTCTGTAGACAAGAGAATCTTCCTGTAAAAGGCAAGAAGTTAGAACTGATAGAGAGATTGCTGGCGAACCAAAGTCTGGGTACTGGTTCAGAGGAACCAAACTCTCCAGCAACTGTAGATAACAGTAATGGTGTTGATCTAAATCGTAATTCTGATGATAGCGATGAAGAGGCTAACGAGGACGGCGAGGCTAACGAAACTGTCTCACCTGTTCCTCTACCTGCCTTACCAACTGTGCCTACGGGGCCAATACCAGGTCCCACAAGTAACCCTGCTTATTTTGAACTTGAAAAAATGAAGCTCGAATTAGAATACAAACGGTTTTTGGCTCAATCTGAACGAAACCAAGAGCTCGAGTTCAGACGGATGAATGCCCAGGCTGAGCAGAAACAGGCTGAGTTGAGACTCAGAGAGATAGAGCTTAATCATGAGTTACAAATGAAAAAGTTGTCTATGGAAAATGCTTCTCTCTCCTCTGGTTCCTCTAGGAGCTCCAGTCCCAAAAGACCCCGGATGCCGAAGGAATTAGTGGGTATGTACGAACCGAGATTGGATGTGTTGGATTGGTTGAAACTGTTTGAATACAATCATGGGCTCCAGGACATCACCGGGAATGCGATGCTTCCCTGGTTGTTCTCTAGGCTTCCTCCTGTTGCGACTGATGTGGTAATGGAATTGGGGGAGGTGGATAAGACGGATTACGAAAGTGTGAAACTAGCTTTGATAGCTAGATTCGGGAAGACCCCTTCCCAGTATCTTAAGAGGTTTAGAACCCTCAAAAAGCATGATGGTACCCCTTGGGCTACCTGGGTGAGTGAAGGGTTAAAAAACTTAGAGGGATGGATTAAGGGTTACAAAGTTAACACTTACGAGGGTATGCGAAATCTTTTTATGTTGGAGTCGATTTATGATGCCTGTTCTCCTGAGCTCAGACAGCACTTGGCTGATTCGAAGGAATTAGATTCCAGGGCTCTAGCTAAGGCTGCTGACTTGTGGGTTGCCAACAGGGCTACTCACAAGGATTCTGGGGTAACTCAGAAAAAGGACGAGGGAAAACAGCCTAAAAAAGACTCAAAGGAGAATTCGAATAACTCACATTCCAAAGAGGGCCCTAAACAAAACCAGAAGGGTAAGCCACCGGGAAAACCACAGCAGAATAGTGTGTCTTCTGGTGCCAAACCGGAAGGAGGTCAGAACAAGCCACCATTCCAGAAAGCATTCGGGAAATGCTTTGTTTGTGGCTCGACTGATCACGTGAAAGGAGATCCCAGATGTAAGGTTAAACCTTCAGGGGTCCAGCTTGTCTCCTTAGCCTTCGCTCCAGAGGAGGAAGTCCAAATGGCAAGTGGAAACTTTCTACTGCTAGCTGACGAACCCATTGGAGTCTCAGCCAGCGTTTCTTTAGTATCTCTGGGGTTGTGGGAACAACAGAATTTAGATGTCTATAATTCTATCCCCGATAATACTAAAGAGTATTATAAGGACAGTGTCCAGGTGAATGGTCAGGAGACGCCTGCCATTAGGGACACTGGGGCCAGCATAACTGTGGTGGATAAATCGTTTTTTCAGGCTGAGGATGTTGCTAAGGCACCCAAACGCCTCACCAAGTTAGCTGGAGGGCCTGTGCAGATGCTTCCCCAATTACCAGTTCTCATCCAGTGTAACGACATGACTGTAAAGATACCTGTCAGCATACAGAGTGAGGTACCAGGACGCGTACTGTTGGGTAACGATTTGAAAACTCTCGGAGTTGTATCGCATACTCCCAGACCTCCTAGTAAACGGTTACAGGAGCTAACCAGACCTGCAAGAGAGAGGACCCTGCGCGGTACTCTCGGGGAGATGATGAAGAAGGAAATCACTCCTGCTCCATTGGAAATGGCGGCCGCTGTCTCTAGGAACACCGAAGTCAAAGGGAAACCTAAAACTTCTAAACCGAAACCAACAGCCCCCATTCCGATGCAGCCGACACGGACTTCCCCGCGGTTGTCCAACGTCACACCCGTAACTCCACCTCCAGCTGAGGCTGAGGGGGAAGTACAACCCTGTATGGTAGAATTAGACTCTGAAGAAGAGCTAATGGAAGGCCAAGAACTCATTGGAGATCTGGATCCTTTTGACCATCCTGAGCTGCAGTCGTTACTGGCAGACGGTGGACCCAGCAGGGCAGACTTCAGTAAGGGACAGAGAGAATGTCCAACTCTGGAAGGTCTTCGCCGTCAGGCAGTAACTCAGGCTGAAGGGCAAGAGCCTGGGAAACATAGGTTGCACTGGGAAGATGGCCTCTTCTATAGTGAACCGACCGAGTCTACACCTGGAGACTACAAACGCCTTGTAGTACCCCAGGAGAACAGACCACAGTTCTTGCAGTTAGCCCACGAGATTCCTTTGGCTGGTCACTTGAGTTTCAAGAAGACTAAGGAAAGGCTCTCACTCTACTTCTATTGGCCAAAAATGGGGGCCGAAGTAGAAAAACACTGCAGAAGCTGCCATACCTGCCAGATCTCTGGTAAGGTTGGGTCCAAGAATGTGGCACCGTTAGTGCCTCTTCCCGTTGTGGGAGTCCCATTTGAGAGAGTAGGGATTGATATCGTTGGTCCCCTTGATCCTCCAACCTCCTCAGGCAACAGGTTTATACTTGTTGTAGTAGACCATGCTACTAGGTATCCTGAGGCAATTCCTATGGGGACTGTTACAGCTCCGGCTGTGGCTAAGGCCCTCCTTGGTATTTTTACTAGGGTCGGATTTCCTAAGGAAGTTATCTCTGACAGGGGGTCAAATTTTATGTCCCACTACATGAAAGCCATGTGGAAAACCTGCGGGGTAACTTACAAGTTCTCAACGGCTTACCACCCACAAACCAATGGGTTGGTAGAACGGTTCAACCGAACCATGAAGAGCATGATAGCTGCTCTAGAAGAACCCCTTAAGCGTAAGTGGGACCTTCTATTGCCATGCCTTCTTTTTGCTTATAGAGAAGTCCCTCAGGAGGGAGTAGGCTACTCTCCCTTCGAACTGCTCTATGGTCATCCCGTCAGAGGTCCATTGGCCCTGATTAAGGAGGGGTTGGAGAGTGCTCCTTCCCCCAAGCCAGTCAGAGTGACTGACTACGTGATAGGTCTCCGGAGGAGAATGTCGCACCTGATGACAGAAGCAAGCGATAACTTGAAAGCTGGACAAGCATTGGTCAAGCACTGGCACGATCAAAAGGCTAACATGGTTGAGTTCGCTCAAAACCAGCTTGTTCTTGTTATGATCCCCACAAGGCAGAGGGCCTTGCAAGATAAATGGATGGGACCCTACCGAGTAGTGGGTAAGCTCGGTGAGGTTAACTATCTGGTGGACTTGGGCAACCCCAAGGAGGCTCCAACAGTCTTTCACACCAACCGACTTAAAGCGTATGTCTCCCGACCTGACGTAGGAGCGTTGCTTCTAGCATCAGCCGAGGAAGAAGAAGAGAGTGAAACTCTTCCGGATCTCCTCAGAGGCTTACCTTTAGATGAAAACATTGAAGGAGTAAATCTCTCCTCCAATCTGACACCCGAGCAACAAGAAGAGTGCAAGTCTATGTTGAATCAGTTTGCCTCTCTGTTCTCGCTCTCACCAGGCTTGACCCCTTGGGGCCAGCACGAGATACTCACTGGTGACTGTCTGCCTGTCAAAAGCAGAGGATATCGCATGTCAGAAAACATAAGAACCCACATCAAAGGGGAGGTCAGCAAGATGCTTGATCTCGGGGTAATAGAGCCCTCTACTAGTCCATGGTCTAGCCCAGTTGTGTTAGTACCAAAGGCCGGATCTAAAGAACTTAGATTCTGCGTGGATTATAGAGCTCTTAACGCAGTCACCACGACTGATGCACATCCTTTGCCAAGAACAGATGAGTTGGTGGATAAACTTGGCGCCGCCAAGTTCCTCAGCACATTTGACTTGACGTCAGGCTATTGGCAAATAGCCCTGACCAACCATGCCAAGGAGAAAACTGCATTTTCTACCCCCGTTGGTTTATACCAGTTTACGGTAATGCCTTTAGGACTAAAAAATGCACCTGCTACGTTTCAACGGATGGTAAACCAGGTTCTAACCGGGATGGAGGACTTCTGCATGGCATACTTGGATGACATAGCAGTGTTCAGCAATTCCTGGGACGAACATGTAACCCACCTGAGAGATGTTTTGCAGGCTCTTGGACGAGCCAATCTGACCATAAAGGCGAGTAAATGCCAAATTGGACAGAGTAAGGTAGTCTACCTTGGGCATGAGGTAGGCGGTGGAGAAATAAGGCCTTTGCTCAGTAAGATTGAAGCTGTGCAAAATTGGACAACACCGACTACTCAGACTCAGGTGAGAGCCTTCCTAGGCCTCACCGGGTATTACAGGAATTTCATAGAGAACTATGGGACCATAGCTTCTCCACTGAATGTCATCTCCTCGCCCAAATTCCCTAAAAAGGTTAAATGGAACGAGGAGTGCAATCAGGCTTTTGAAAACCTGAAAAAGGCTCTTTGCCAAGCCCCAGTACTCAGAGCTCCTGATTACCGCCAACACTTCATTGTGCAGACAGACGCTTCCAATGTAGGGATAGGTGCCGTACTCAGTCAACTGGATGGGAAAGGTAGGGAGCACCCCGTTTGCTACATCAGCCGCAAGCTGAAGGATCCTGAAACAAGGTGGGCAACCATCGAAAGAGAATGCTTTGCTATCGTGTGGGCTCTGAAGAAGTTTAGGCCGTACTTGTATGGTTCTACTTTTGTTATTCAGACTGACCACCAATCCTTGAGATGGTTAATGCAAATGAAAGGGGAAAACCCAAAACTACTGAGATGGTCGATCTGCCTGCAAGGGTTCGATTTCACCATTGAGCACAGGTCAGGGTGTCACCACCAAAATGCTGATGGTCTCTCTAGGATGTATATCATCGACTAGAGGTATGAGATTCATCCAGGATTGGATTAAATCCTCCTGTCCCTTAGTCTGGGGGGGGCGAGTGTTAGGGAGAATTCTCTGTTTAGGCTGAATTTCCTAACCTAGTGAGTCCCCCAGCAGCTTTGCTGGATTTCTGGAGTTTGTTTTTCCCATCCTGCCAAGAGTGTGACCCTTTTCCTCTCACTCTTGGACATGTATGTGTGGAATTCCTTTGAATTGGCGAGGTGTTCGATGGGCTATGGGGTCTTTTACTCCATAGGGTCTCATAAGTTTTTCTATGTGTGTCACTCCGCACCCTACGTGTCGTGACACGGGGGCACCCTAGCTGGTCCCCCCACCATAGACTCCATACCCGGGGACTGACTACCGTCTCCCCGGGCATGTAAAGTCACCATTGGCTTTACTAGACCTAAATTTGCTAACAGAACTAGTACCAACCATCTTATTGTGGACGTGCTAGTAGGGGTAATTCGATTACTCCTGGATCTGTTAACCGAGGGGGCACTATCCCGTCCCTCCTCGCCGAGTTTTGGCTGGTGGCAGTGGAAACTACTTGTTATGTCCGACTCCGGGCATAACCCTATGGGATCCGTCCCATTGTTGAAGATTAATACTGTTTTTCGTTAATCTCCAACGTACCACCGATCTACTTATCTTAAATAGGTTTATCGAGTGGTATTTTCTGCCAGAACTCGGGTTGAAAAATGGCGTCTGTGCTTTTCTCTGTGACTCCTAAACCGAAGGTTGAGCCCTTTGTTCCACTTTTGGCGGGCCTCTGGACAGAGACCCTCCAAAGTGGTGCCATTCTGTCTGGGTTACCTCAGGGGTGTGGGAGGGGGTTTAGACACCCTGGACCGAGTTGCCTTGCCAACTCAGGTCGCACTCTGAAGTGATTGGCCCAGGTGGTGAGCCTTCCCGCTCACCACTTAGCATGTGTTGATTGACAAGCTAGGCTGAATGAATGGGGGACATCTGCATAAAAGCAGGGCTTTGGGACTGGATCTTCAGGAAGTCGCCACTGGACCTAAAGAATCCGACGAGGGTAACGCTGAGCCGACCTGCACGACAACACCTCCGGTGAAGCCCTGCGGAATCGTCTCACAATCTCCCGACGACAGAAGAGATCTCCCTGCCGGAGAGTCTCTTTCCCTGACTGGTGGGGACAACCAGTCTTTTTCTTCTTTGTGCTTTTTGGTCGCCCAGGACGCAGTGGTCGAATTGCCCGTGCAGAGCACCCGGCAACCGGATAGCCACTACTCCTGCACCGTGATCGAAAGGTGGTGCCTTGTGACGAAGCACTCCTCGGCTGGTTTCTTCCCTGGTGGTGCACCGGACATCTTCTCTTCGACGACGAGAGCATCTCTTCTCTTGGCCAAGACCCGTCGTGCACCCACCACCAGGAACAACTGCCCCCGTCGGAGCTGTCTTCCACAACAAGGTACCGTAACCGCCTGGCTTCCCTTTTTCGATCGGTTCGTGTGAGGTATCTGATTCCTCTCCGTTCCGTTGGGTTGCCTCCAAGCTTTATTCACTCTTTGTTCTGAACTGGTTCAACCTGTCGCTAACCAATTTGCTAAACAAGACTTGAGTGCATCATCCGTAGAGACTCTCCAGGACATCGTGCCTTGACTCTCACCGAGTGGGCCTGGCCGCCGAACTGTATGATCTAGTGTGATTAATGCTTTCTTGCCTTGCATTTTTACCCGCTTCAGTACGAACCGTGTTGACTTCATTACCTGCCTTTCTCTGCTCTCACAAAAATATTCGAGTGTCATCTAGGTTGGGGTATACACCTCTGTCTGCAAATAAGTGGTGCCGTAAAAACCTAGAGTTGTCGATATTGTGTTTCGGGGGGTTGAGCTTTATTCCATTCTGCAGAGTAATTGTATTTGGATTTGTTTGCCGTGGTTCCCTTTAGTATTTTTCGTAGACGTTCTGTTATTAATAAATAACTTACTATCTTTATACTAAAGCCTGGTTGCGTGTTTACTCGTTTTGCTGCGAAGAATTACCCTATCTTGTATACTCCCTATACTGACCAACTTTTCTTGAGAGAAGTCTGACTGCTCAGCCACAGCTACCAATTGAATCTGTGTGGTACAGACTGCTACCAAGTGGGTTCATCGCGACACCTGTAGTCCTAAATCTTTTGCAGTGGTCCCAGAGGGAACTGCACAGGTTTCCGCCTAACAGACAAGTACATGTGGGGTAATGGTATGACGTTTTTGTTTTAAAATGATCTTCAACAAAAGTTTTCAAATTATTCAAATTGGTTAACAATAAATCCTTGTTTTCTTTTATGCTGTCAAGCGTGTTTTCCATAATAGTTTCTTCAGACGTATTTTCTATTTTGGTATGCTCTGTACAAAAAAAATATATATATGTTAAATGTATATAAAATAATAATAATTAAATGGTTTATATTGTAAAGTGTTTACCATTGGTTTCACTATCTTGTGACATTTCCTCATGTGGGAAATGCTCCTCTAGCCATTCCAGAGTACTAGACATTTCTGTGAGAAAAAAAAAAAATATATTTTTTTTATCTAATACAGAAAGTTTATAAGTATATGAGTAATATGAAGTACACTTACTATTTTGGTAAAATATGTTCTAAGTACTGTGTAGGTCTGGTGTTGTTCTCAGTTCTGTAGTGTCTGTGAGGTAATCATGTTGGAAGCCAATTTATCTTTTTCTGGTATATTTCATTTTAGAACATATTGTATTAAAATGAATGGTTAGTGTGTTACATATATGGGTTACATTTCTTATGTATTACTTCATATCATGTGTATGTGTGTTGCTTTTTGAATTTGTTAAATGTTCCTATGGTATGATATAACAATCAAACATACCCCCCCAGAGTTTTTAGGTAGTGGTACTGTTCTCCGAACATGTCCGCGGACATTAAAAGAGTTCGCGGACATCAAGTTCAGTAGAAGGAGTTCAGTATGTTCCATATTACATGTACATAAAGTCAAAGTTATTATTGTTAAGTTGCGCTACTAAAAACCTATGAAATTCAGTGAAAAAACTTTGTTAAAGTGACGTTATGGTTAAGTTGCGCTACTAAAAACTTATGAAATTCAGTGAAAAAATGTTGTTAAAGGGACGTTATGGTTAAGTTGCGCTACTAAAAACCTATGACATTCAGATAAAAACTTTGTTAAAGGGACATTATGGTTAAGTTGCGCTACTAAAAACCTATGAAATTCAGTGAAAAAACTTTGTTAAAGGGACGTTATGATTAAGTTGCGCTACTAAAAACCTATGAAATTCAGTGAAAAAAACTTTGTTAAAGGGACGTTATGGTTCCAAGTAAAGATTTGTTTAAAAATAAAAAAGTTATTAAGCATAAAAAATGTTTTTCCAAAAATGCCGCCTACTTCCCATTCATTTTCCCATATACAAAAAAGGTACATTTTTGCCAAAGCACACAGCCCAAAACGCTGGACAGATTTGGACCAGGTTCGAGACAACTTGGGCAAGAAGCGTTGACTCGCGATCCATGTGTGGTCTGGGGTTATTCTGTGCCATAGATATTCTTAAAATTTGATGGAGAAGGGGGTTCACTCTTCTCCAAAAATTATTGTTATATCTCCCATGAAAAGACCACCATCTTGTTTTGCTCTCAATGCGAGAAATATTTGCACCAATAGCCGAGTTTATGGGAAAATGAAATGCAGTAAAAAGTTTGTAACAGGTCAAGAAACATACAAATGCCATCAGGGTAGAGTTGGGGGGATGGATAGAGGGCACTCAGTGACATTTGGGAGTTGGAGGGCGTACAGGGACCTAGTTGCAACACAAAGCTTTCCATAGCCTCAGCAATATCTGCAACTTGCTGACATCTCATAGCAAACTGCATCACAGAAGCAGTGTGTGCTGTTGATGGAAAGGGAGAGGGCAAGGGAGGTGATGAGGCCATCTGGGGTGTGGGGCATCTTGCTCAGACTTTTGAGCAGGTGAGAGTCTGGAGAAAGATAGAAGAAAATAGTTTTTAAAAAGTGATATAAAATAGAGCCATTGTAGTCTAGTTTTAGATGCACCATACAATGTATTTTAGGTTGTGTATTCTCACTTATGTTATTATGTTGTGTGGGTGTGCAATGTTTGCCTTTCTAGTTTCCTATTATGTATTTTTCTATGGCTTCTTATTTTTCAGTTACTTTACATTAAGTACAGGAGTAGTGTTGTTCTATATTGATTATTAAGTTGGATTGTAGTATAAAATTTGAAGTCAATCCCTTGTCAACTGACTTTTTGTAACCGCGTTTATGATAAAAGTCAATGCACTGTAGCCGCGGTTATGATAAAACATGTTTTGGGAGTACTGTTTTGATGTTATGAAGGAACACTGCATTTCTTTCATCAGTTAGGTGTACTCCGTCTTGTGCATAGAAATTGGCCAGGTAGAACTGTCTGTTGTTGTTCGTAATCCATAATTGGTTATGGTCTGTCATGAATGCTGAAACTGCTTTATTAACATTTCTCTGGGATTCCTCAATTTTACCATTAAATTGTTTGGTCAATTGTCATTTCTGCCTCTGAGTGAGATTGAAAAGATAAAGATGGTGTGAGGAAATAGTTCCATTAGATTTCCCATGCCTTGTTTCATCATTAAAATAAGGGTCACCCCTCGTAAATTCCCCAAATCATTGCCTTCACAACAAATTAGTATAACGTCTGGGTGACCTATACTTCTCAGACTTAACAATTTAGCAAAAATCTGGAACCTACGCATTCCCCACAATCCAAACTATGTAATTGTAACATCTTCCAAACCTAGGTCATGTTAATATTTAGTTTCTCACAAAAAGCCAGCAACCAAAACAGCCAACTGTCTCCAATCAGCCACAAGGTTTCATAACCAGCTATGACATCTGCAGTATTTTTCTGTTTCCAGGAGAATGATTTCTAGTTTGAATTTCTAGTAGTTTTTATGAGCAGGGTATGTATGTTGCGTGTGTTGTATTTTCTCATTTGTAGATGCGCTGTTGTTATTATTCACAGCTATCCAACAGCTGCCCAACATGCAGCATTGCTATTCACAGGAAGATCCTCACCCCTCCATTGCAGCCACAGCTATATTTGAGAGAGTGACACGTTGTGTGTTTGTGAACGTTCGGTCTTGTATGCATTGAGTGTGTTGGTGGATTCTAGGAGACTAGGGGAGTTTTGGAGGACTATGAGGACTGGGGGGGCTGGTAGTCATGTTGGTGACAGTTTTGGGAGTTTGGTGGAGTGGAAATGCAATTTTGAACTCATAGTTTTTGCGATTTGATGGGGTTATCTGGAAACGTCTAGGAGGGGCTCTTGTATAGCCGTGTCTATAAAAAGCATGTGCGTAGGTGCCTAGATACTGTTCTGCATTTCATTCGTTGTGGCTTGAACCGCAGGTATATTTCTTTAAAAAAAGACAATGCTGGGAATAAAAGTACAAAAAAAGAAAAGTAGTTTGATAATCTATATCTGTTTACTTAGCCTACCCTATTTTCTCTTGCACTCGTTTTGTTATTCATATTTTGCATTAAATTTATGAAAAGAAAGACACGCAATCACATAGTGATAAGATTTGGGGCGTAATCAGATTTTTTGGTAACCAAAGCTATACATACATTTTAAAAAAATATATTAAATGCGGAACTTTTTTCAATTTGTATTCAATGTAGTGTTTGTAACAAGATATTGTAACATTTGAGAAACTTTTTAATCATTAATAACGCATATAATTGTACATACTTGAAAAGGGTAAATAAATATTCAAACACAGTTAGTTGAAAACAGGTTTATTTGGGAGGGGATGTGATTGTGGGTTTTCTTTTTCTTTTAGTTAGAACAGATGATATATCTTCTTCTTTAGCCCAATTTTCTAGATTTTAACTATCCATGATTAGTCTTAAATTTTCAATGTCCTTTTTAATTGATTGCATGTCTTTTTGAATATTAATTAATAATTCTTTTAATTCTGTCACAAAATCCATAATTGTATTATTATAGTAAGAGATTTTCTATATACTACAGTTTTATTGTTTGGGGGTGAGGTCTACCTTTAGGAGATAGTGCTGTTTCTTGGGTATATTAATTGTTTTATTGGATACTAGAAACATGGAGCCAATTTCAGAAGAAGAGGAATCTCTTTGTTCAGAAGACTGTGGAAAATGTTTTGTGAATGGGGTCAATAGTGATGTTGAGGAGATAGGTGATGAGTTCTCAAAGAATTGGCTTACAAGGTTGTTTTTGTTTTTTAATATTTTTTTAGATGGAGTGTTTGAAATGAGAGTTATATGCTATGATTGTGGCAAAATATTTTTGACCGGGTGCACACATTGATTTCTCTTCAGCAAAAGAAAATCAATTAATAATCTAAAAAAAGAGCACAGTCAAGTTATTCGACATTTTTTGAATCATCATAGAGGTAAAGAGTATTTTTCTGATTGAAAATCTATTTTTTGGTGATATGTTGGTAAAAGAACCCAAAGGCTCTTTTAAGAGCCACCTAGAGAACTTTTTAAGTATATTGGAAAAGAATAATGCATAATATAATGTGACATAAAAGGTGCCCCTTAAAAGGGACATTTTTGGGGATGGAAAGAAGGGGTGGGATTAGGAAGGAAAATACATAAGGATGAAACATATAACAAAGGGAATTAAAAGAAATTCAACATATATATATTTTTTTAATATTCTTTTTTTTTTTTTAAAGAATAGGGAAAGAAAATTGCCATTAAAAAGAAAACATACTAAGAATGACAGGTAACCTGATGTTCAGCAATTAACTTTAGCCATTGGTCAATTGTGGCATCTCCCTTGACTACCCTTTTGCAGCATCCTTTACACATGATTTGCATTCTGGTATGGTTGGGTGTCGGTAACAGAGGAGTCAGTGTAGTGAATACCACTGCTGATGTAGAGGCTTCATTTCCAGTTGTGTTGTTGATGCACTGGTGGATGGAGGATCTGCAGGTGGTGCTGATCTTCGTCTATGCAAGGAACGGGCCCCATGCATTTTTATTTTGTGATGTTCATGGGCTTTACGATATTCATCATCGACATCGTCCCAATGGACTCTCACCAGATGGTTGATCATTATCGATGGTACTAGACTTTGAGACGGGACATTGGAAGGCACACGGCATAGAGTATTATTGCAGAAGGTGTCGAGAACATCCTACGCTTCTTTTCTGGAGCAGTGTTCCTTTACTTGAAAGAAGCGCCAACTGTCTGCAGTTTTTCATACCTGTGTGCTTCTTCCTTGGTGGTGAAGGATTGTCAACCCAAACGATGATGTAATCTTCACTGCTACCACTGTCGTGGTTGGGGACATGTTGGGAAGTCCAACGGGGAGAAAAATATAAAAGAATAAAAATGACAACACGAAAAAAAGAATGCTGCAAAAAATGAAAATGTTTTAAAAAAAGAAAACAAAAAAGTAAACAAAAAAATAGACAAATTGAACAAACCACAAGACAAAGGAAAATTGGATTTTGGGAAAACTGGGTAAAAAGGATTAATAGTTTAAGGGGTAAGTGCCAAAAGTGCTTGTAGTTACTGAGAAACCCTTTTACTAGCAAGTACAAAAGCAATGATTAATGTGAAGTTTTTTTTGTGGATGTGGTAATTATTCACATCTACAAACTATCGTGCCATCTGATTGTACAGTGCCGTATGCACGGATGTCTTCAAAAAGCCTGGGGGTAGCCGTGTCGATACAGCGCAATGTGTAATTTGATAATTTGGTGACGTCTATAAAAGTCATGGGTAGGCGCAAAGCCGCAGCACGTGCTATGATTGTCTGATGCATTTTGCTCAAAGAGGCGTAACTCTGTTATAGGAGTTCGACGTCCCATTGGCTTGTTTTGGATGTGCTGGTTACAACAAACTGCATGGGCGCACTCGTGTAGATACTTTGCAATGTGCATTTGGCTCATTTGTTGACCCGTATAATGTGTAGGCATGGAGCCGCAGAACGTGGTACCATTGGCTGGCTTTTTTGGCTTGAAGATGCGTAGCTGCATTGAAGGATGTCAACATTCTACTGGCTCATTTCGCACACACAGGTTACCCCCTCCCCAGTCATTGATGTACGTTGCCATGCATGTATCCTTGGTAGAAGTAGCTATAAAACCCTTTTTAAAAATTGATTTTCACCAAATTTGCGGAAGGATCGGCGGCTTGGTCCCGAAAGCGTGCTTTAGTAAATTTGGTGAAAATCCGTCCAGTAGTTTTTTTAAAATGACCAAAAAGTAGGTCTAAACAAATTAGTGATATCTATGTCTGCTCCGGGGAAACATTTACCTGTTCGCTCCACAGACAGGACACCGATTGGATAATCAGTTTAAGTCATGTTCGTGGACACGCAACGTGCTCTCTGATTGGCTGGGATGAGGCGTGAGATGTGTCAAATTGTTTCAATGAACCCATCATATTGGATGCGTGGACATACGCTGGAAGTGAGCATAAACCCAATTTTGGGGAGTGTGTTGGTGTGTATGAGTGCTTGGAGAGGATTGGGAGTAAGAGATGGGTCAAATGCTGTATTTGTTTAGGTGAGAGAAGGCCGTGAGTTATTTGCGGTATCCACGGTGAGTGCGGTTGTCCGCGGACTTACGAAACTCTGGGTGCACTACTGGCTATTTTTGTTTAATGTGATGTTGGTTTTGGGTCGTTAGAAGAGCATTGGGTGAAGAGGGTATGTATTGAAGAGTTTGTACATTGGTTGTAATTCTTTTTTAGAATGTTAATTGAAGTGCACAGTTTTGAGGTGGGTATATTATGTTTTTGGGTTATGGTCGTTTGGTAGGGGTTTGTTTCTATGGGTGTGTTATGCTGCAGTGGTTGTGGCCAGGGCCTAGAGTCTTGGGTGCATGGCAGAAGGCCGTAGGCCGAAGGCCATGCACCCAAGACTCTAGGCCATGGCCATAACCACCGCAGCATAACTCTACAATGCTAGCAAACATTTTGATTATGGTAAGTGGGCTGCTTAGGTGATATGTTTTAAAAAAATGTGAGTACTGATTGGTAGTAGTGTAACAGTGTTTATAGGATAGTGAGATGATGTGTGTTAGTTTGTTTGTTGGATTGTGTGGGTGCACTACTGGTTATTTTAGTTTAGTATGATGTTGGCTTTGGGTAGTTAGAAGAGCATTGGATGAAGAGGGTATGTATTGAAGAGTTTGTACGTTGGTTGTAATTATTTTTTAGATTGTAAATTGAAGTGCATAGTTTTGAGGTGGATGTATTATGTTTTTGGGTTGTGGTCCTTTGGTAGGTGTTTGTTTCTATGGGTGTGTTATGCTGTAGTTGTTGTGGCCAGGGCCTAGAGTCTGGGGTGCATGGCCACAACCACTGCAGCATAAGTCTACAATGCTACCAAACATTTTTACTGTGGTATGTGGGCTGCTTAGGGGAAATGTTTTAAAAAATGTGAGTATGGATTGGTAGTAGTGTAATAGTGTTTATAGGATAGTGAGATGATGTGTGGGTTTGTGAAGGGAAGCACTTACTTTTTTGGATGGAAAGAGTAGAGTTCTCGTTCATACTTCAGACGCTGTTAATGTAGACATGGATTTCTTTGTTTTTGCAGTAGTAGTGCTATCTGATAACTTTGTATAGCATCTACATGCACTTTTCTTTGCCTATGTGTATTTTGTATATTTTATTTACAGTCTGTTGAATGTGCTCTAGAAATGAGTACAATAGTAAGTGCATAGAGCACACCTGGCTTCGTAAGGCGATATTATTGGTTGTTAGGCGATAGAAGAAATAATTGTATGCTTTGTTTGCTATTTTTACAGGGTAAATGGCAGGAACTGTATGGAAAAGTATGCAATGTATGCATTTGTGAAGGTGTGGGAAATAAGTCAGAAGGATTTGATGGGGTCAGCAGCTTATTACTCAGGAGGTGATTACTAAAGTACTGGGTGATTCTTTGGTGCTTGGAGATGGGAGAGTCTGAAATAAAGTAAGGGGTGCAAGGAAGGACCTGGTGCTTATGTTGCAGACTGAAGGGAAGGGGGAGATGTTGTATGTCTTTCTTTACAACACTGTATATAGTTGTAGATGATGTCATAGATATGACTGCACCTGTGCATAGTTGAATGCTATTGTGAAATCTAGAATGGAATGGACAACTAGCTGGAGTGAGAGAGCTGTGTAGATTGGAAGAGAAGTTGCAGAGGCAGTGGTGTTGTTTATGTTGGGAGCCTTTCAAATGATATTGGCTATATGTGTGCATAAATAAAGATGCATGTATTCATCCTGGCTGCGTGTAATTTTATAACACACTAGAAAGCCTTTTTCCATAATTATACTGTTATTTTTCCCATCTTTTAACTTGAAATGGCACTTTGCTTGATAGCTGTGTGTGTTGTGTCTGATTATTAATATAGTAATTTGTAAAGGAAGTTGAAATGATAGAATGTATGTGAAGTATGCAGAATGTATAGAAAGGAATTTGTATGTGCATTTTATGCGCTATAATGCATTAAATGCTAGCATGGTTGAAATGTGGTTAAACATGTGACAGTGGTTACAGAAATGATAGGATGAATGAAGAAAATAACAGTTTGCACATTGCAGTTAAAATAACAATTTGGAGAGCAGACAACTTTGCAAGTGACACTTGATGATAGTAAGCTTGTTTTACAGGTTACACAGGGTAAGTGGCAGTTATTCTGTTTCTATGCATTTATAGAAGAGATGTACATGTACCATACATGCCAATTCTCCAGATTTCATCGGAAGACTCCCTATTTTTCAATGAAAAATATTGTTATTTTTCACGTTCTCCCGCCAAAAATACATCTTTTGCCAATGTATTCTTATGACACATATGTGGTCTCCTGTTTTTCGGAGGAAATGTGCCTCTCACGTGGGTCGGAATGTTGGCATGTATGATGTACTGTGGTAAAAATATTCAAACCTGTACTTTGTGTTCATGCATGTGGATTTGCATGAATCTGCAAGTATAAATGTTGGAGAGTTTACTAGTAGTTGCTGTAGTTGCTTTGCAGTCACAGCTCAATTGTACTCAGAGTAATCAACAGTACATCTAAAGTGCTGAATTGTGATGATTGAGTTAGTTGTAGAAGTCTTGCATGTGATTGGTGGATGGTTGTGTGACTGCTTAACAGTAGACAATGAGGAAATGGTGCAGAGAGTGAAGTGGAAAGGGTAGAAGGGCTGCCCTACTGTTACTTACAAGCTCCATGGACAGTGCGGCTGTTTGCAGACAGGGCATGCCACATCCGGGGCTTCCGAGCATGCGATGGGAGTGTATTTTGAGGATTAGCCAATCAGGTGTTGAGGTTCTGCTTCGTATTGAGAGAGGCTGTCTGTAGTGAAGATGGCGGAGGTGGAGAATGTCAGGATGGTGGTGCTTGGAGATATGTTTGGGAATGGTTTGGAGCAGTATGATAAATCTCGGATTGTGGCTAAGCATTTTGACAAAAAAGGAGTGGAAGTGGTGTGGTGGACTGTGCCTGGTTTTAATTTGCAGTCAATGCTAGAAGTGTGTCAGGATATGGCTAGGTATTAGAGTCCACACATGGTTTTTCTGCACTGTGGTTCTTTGCATTTGGGCTATGTCAGTGCCCCTACTTTGTTGCAAGATCTGCAGAACTTGGTTCATGCAGTCATGAACGTGCTTTCAAATGCAAAGGTTATTTTTTCTGCTTTGGTACCTATGGCAGTATGGGACAATAGTTCTGTTTTTTGTCCTCAGCAAAATGTTGGTCTTAACTTAGGCATGTTTGCTTTTATGACTAGAGCTGGCATGATCTTTTGCTACAATGAGAACATGTTGCAAATGGTAATGTTGATTTCTTTAAAGAAGATGGCATGTATTTATCATTTATGGAAAATGCCATGTTGTTTTGGAACATAAGGGTTGCTTTGGAGAAGCTAATGTGAGCATTTTTAGAGGAAAATAAGGAAAAAAAAAACAAAAATACAAAATAAAAGGTGTTTATGAAGCATCTGCAAAGAAACCAAAAAAAAGGCTCTCTTCAGAGCCAACCTTAAAGGGGAAATGGGGCACACTAAATTTTCATTCCCCAAACTCAGATTTTCCGATTTGTCCCACGTACACCGCAGTTGTCTGTTCTTTGGACAGCGCGTATTAAATACGGCGAATTTGCGGCTGAGAGGCATGCAAATGTGACTGTGCCGAGCAAGGGATTGGTTAATAGGGTTTACTGGGTGTGATGTGTAAGCAGAGAGTTTGTCTGAAAGTCTTTTTCTGAGAGGAGAGGAGATAGCTATGGCTGTGTTTTTCAGAAAGCAGATTGTCTGGATTTTGGAGATAAATTGGTTGGAGGTTCATGCAGATCGCGGTGGAGTGGCTGCACATCTTGGATTCCCTCATGTGGAAGTGCACTGGCATGGAGTGCGTGGAATGAAGGGGCTGGATTTGGTGCCTCTTTGTGCTATTTTGGTGACAAGGTGTCATTCAGACATTATTATTATTATTCATTGTGGAAAGAACAGTTTAGGACAAGTCTCTGGAATCTCTTTGCAATTTGCAATTAAAGAAGGACTTGGGAAAGTGATGGACATGTTTCCAAAGTCCCGAGTAATTTTTTTTCGTATTGCGCAGAGAGAAATTTGGCTGCGTTCTTCTTCATTTGGTCCACAAATCGAGAAAGCGAGGCACTTTGTCAACAAGGCTGTTCGTGCCTTTTTGAGAGATGTTGGTATGTCCTCTCTTCACAATGAAAATATTATGTTTCGTGGTACGCATATTTTTCGCAGAGATGGAGTACATCTTAATTATCCTGGCAATTAGATTTTTCTTGCGAAATATACAAAATGCATTGCGACCCTTTTTGGAATTATAGCAATCCATTTTGCAGTAGGTGTTGACCATTTGAAGTTTTCGAAACACAAAACAACACCACAAAAAAGCTCTTTTCAGAGCCACAACTTCCTCCCTGAGAAAAGTGCAATGGTTGTTACAGGGCAGCACTCCACAGATTTTAGATGTCCGTGGACAGTTTGCGGACTTCTAAAAATGCACAGGGCCCTGCACATTTCATTGACACTTCTCTTTTTGAACTGTGAAAGGCGGCTCTGGAAAGAGGCATTTTTTTGTTTTGTTGTTGTTGTTTTATATTTTTTTTTGTTGTTAAACACGACACACACGGAAAGGAAGGGAAAGGAGGGTAACGGAGGGGCACAAACCACAGTGATAAGAAAGGGCAGGTGGAGAGAGGAAGATGTAGGGTGGGCCTTATTCAGATAAGTAGCAGTTCTTCTGATGCTCCTTGACCACAGTCTCGAAAGCACTTTGAAGGTTCTCCCCCGGGCAGAGTACTGCGGCGCAGTACATGCACAATACTGTGACCCTCGAAAGGTAAGGATCAACAGCATCATGTATGGCCTACGAGGCAGCTGGAGGGATGCACTGCCCCACAGGAGGGTCTCTTGTGGTGTCAGGAGCAGAAACCTAGGATGCTGCAGAGGAACTCATCCTACTACGTTTATCGCAAGGTACAACCTTATGAATAGCCCCACCATGGAACAATTTTAGGTGTTGCTTCATTGAGGTAGTACCATAGCTGTACAAACCCGATTTCCCATCTTGCACTGATTACAGGTCACCTTGTGTGGACATACTTTTGGTACTTCATCAACAGTGGTAAATAACCTCTACACCCAAGATTCACAGTGACAACTAGTAGTAGGGACTTCCACTACCTCATCCTCTTCATCCTCTTCATCACGCTCCTCTGTATCCTGATGCCTGTACGCCTCTGCAGGCCCTCTGGGAGGTGTTGGTGGTGGAGGGGTTGCGGGTGTTGCTGAGACAGCAGTAGCAACAGCAGCAGCCATGGATGCCATGAGGTCAGCTGTTTCAAAGAGCAAGAGCAATCCAATGCAACAAGGAGCAGTCTCTGTCCTGGAAGCCCAAAAATAGAATAAGGAGCAGCCTGGGGTGTGATCTTTTATAGGGGTGCTGGGGCACGCTTCGTGGACACCTGCGTTGTCCCAGGACACTAAGAAAGGGCTAGAAAATGTCCAAATAGTATACAGATCGCCAGGGTCATAGTCTGGGATATGTGCAAGGGTGAACTTTCCCAGGAAAATACCTTGGATTGCTGAAAAAAACATTTTTTTAGGTGTCTGGGGGCCCGAACAGTGTTTGTTAGGCTTAGCGCGGGTGCGGTCACATGATGACATCGAGGACACGTTGGTGAATGGGACGGCTGTCCGTAGGACACCAAATGCACGGGGTCGGGTCTCTGCATGCGTGCAGTTGTTCTACGGACAGTGTTCCAGTCCTCGAACTAATTAAAAGTGCGACATACCTGCGGCGGACAGTTGCGGAGAGGCTCAATGTTCATAGGGGCAAGGGTGTGGTACGCATGCGTGCGGGTGTATTACAGACAGTGGGGGTCATTCCGAGTTTGGAGGCAGCCATGGTGCTGTTAGCACCATGGCTGCCTCCAAACTTGGATCCGGGTCCGGGTAGTCGGAATGGGGACTTACCGGGACATTCCAACCTATGCGGACCCGGCAAGTCCCCATTTCGAAAACCATTCCCCATTCCCATTTGAGCCCCCATAGGGCTCAATGGGAATGGGGAAGAGCTAATGAGGAGCCCGCAATTTGCGGGCCCGTTATTAGCTCCATGGTCCCTTAACTGTTCCTGCTAAGGACGGCTGGTAAAACCAGCTGGCCCTAGTGGGACCCGCTAAGGGACCTCGGAAGGCAGTGGTAGGGGGTTAACGGCACCAGCATCCTTACCGGTGCCATTAACCCCCTACCGCCATACTCGGAATTACCCCCAGTGTTCAGGTCCCCGAACAAAACAAATGTGCGTCACAACTTTGCGGACGGGCTATGTGTTCTACGGACACATGAAGAGGGTATGTATTGAAGAGTTTGTACGTTGGTTGTAATTATTTTTTAGATTGTAAATTGAAGTGCATAGTTTTGAGGTGGATGTATTATGTTTTTGGGTTGTGGTCCTTTGGTAGCTGTTTGTTTCTATGGGTGTGTTATGCTGTAGTTGTTGTGGCCAGGGCCTAGAGTCTGGAGTGCATGGCCACAACCACTGCAGCATAAGTCTACAATGCTACCAAACATTTTTACTGTGGTATGTGGGCTGCTTAGGGGAAATGTTTTAAAAAATGTGAGTACGGATTGGTAGTAGTGTAATAGTGTTTATAGGATAGTGAGATGATGTGTGGATTTGTGAAGGGAAGCACTTACTTTTTTGGATGGAAAGAGTAGAGTTCTCGTTCATACTTCAGACGCTGTTAATGTAGACATGGATTTCTTTGTTTTTGCAGTAGTAGTGCTATCTGATAACTTTGTATAGCATCTACATGCACTTTTCTTTGCCTATGTGTATTTTGTATATTTTATTTACAGTCTGTTGAATGTGCTCTAGAAATGAGTACAATAGTAAGTGCATAGAGCACACCTGGCTTCGTAAGGCGATATTATTGGTTGTTAGGCGATAGAAGAAATAATTGTATGCTTTGTTTGCTATTTTTACAGGGTAAATGGCAGGAACTGTATGGAAAAGTATGCAATGTATGCATTTGTGAAGGTGTGGGAAATAAATCAGAAGGATTTGATGGGGTCAGCAGCTTATTACTCAGGAGGTGATTACTAAAGTACTGGGTGATTCTGTGGTGCTTGGAGATGGGAGAGTCTGAAATAAAGTAAGGGGTGCAAGGAAGGACCTGGTGCTTATGTTGCAGACTGAAGGGAAGGGGGAGATGTTGTATGTCTTTCTTTACAACACTGTACATAGTTGTAGATGATGTCATAGATATGCCTGCACCTGTGCATAGTTGAATGCTATTGTGAAATCTAGAATGGAATGGACAACTAGCTGGAGTGAGAGAGCTGTGTAGATTGGAAGAGAAGTTGCAGAGGCAGTGGTGTTGTTTATGTTGGGAGCCTTTCAAATGATATTGGCTATCTGTGTGCATAAATAAAGATGCATGTACTCATCCTGGCTGCGTGTAATTTTATAACACACTAGAAAGCATTTTTCCATAATTATACTGTTATTTCTCCCATCTTTTAACTTGAAATGGCACTTTGCTTGATAGCTGTGTGTGTTGTGTCTGATTACTGATATAGTAATTTGTAAAGGAAGTTGAAATGATAGAATGTATGTGAAGTATGCAGAATGTATAGAAAGGAATTTGTATGTACATCTTATGCGCTATAATGCATTAAATGCTAGCATGGTTGAAATGTGGTTAAACACGTGGCAGTGGTTACAGAAATGATAGGATGAATGAAGAAAATAACAGTTTGCACATTGCAGTTAAAATAACAATTTGGAGAGCAGACAACTTTGCAAGTGACACTTGATGATAGTAAGCTTGTTTTACAGGTTACACAGGGTAAGTGGCAGTTATTCTGTTTATATGCATTTATAGAAGAGATGTACATGTACCATACATGCCAATCGGAAGACTCCCTATTTTTCAGTGAAAAATATTGTTATTTTTCACGTTCTCCCGCCAAAAATACATATTTTGCCAATGTATTCTTATGACACATATGTGGTCTCCTGTTTTTTGGAGGAAATGTGCCTCTCACGTGGGTCGGAATGTTGGCATGTATGATGTACTGTGGTAAAAATATTCATACTTGTACTTTGTGTTCATGCATGTGGATGTGCATGAATCTGCAAGTATAAATGTTGGAGAGTTTACTAGTAGTTGCTGTAGTTGCTTTGCAGTCACAGCTCAATTGTACTCAGAGTAATCAACAGTACATCTAAAGTGCTGAATTTTGATGATTGAGTTAGTTGTAGAAGTCTTGCATGTGATTGGTGGATGGTTGTGTGACTGCTTAACAGTAGACAGTGAGGGAATGGTGCAGAGAGTGAATTGGAAAGCGTAGAAGGGCTGCCCTACTGTTACTTACAAGCTGCATGGACAGTGCGGCTGTTTGCAGACAGGGCATGCCACATCCGCGGCTTCCGAGCATGCAATGGGAGTGTATTTTGAGGATTAGCCAATCAGCTGTTGAGGTTCTGCTTGGTATTGAGAGAGGCTGTCTGTAGTGAAGATGGCGGAGGTGGAGAATGTCAGGGTGGTGGTGCTTGGAGATATGTTTGGGAATGGTTTGGAGCAGTATGATAAATCTCGGATTGTGGCTAAGCATTTTGACAAAAAAGGAGTGGAAGTGGTGTGGTGCACTGTGCCTGGTTTTAATTTGCAGTCAATGCTAGAAGTGTGTCAGGATATGGCTAGGTATTATAGTCCACATGTGGTTTTTCTGCACTGTGGTTCTTTGCATTTGGGCTATGTCAGTGCCCCTACTTTGTTGCAAGATCTGCAGAACTTGGTTCATGCAGTCATGAACGTGCTTTCAAATGCGAAGGTTATTTTTTCTGCTTTGGTACCTATGGCAGTATGGGACAATAGTTCTGTTTTTTGTCCTCAGCAAAATGTTGGTCTTAACTTAGGCATGTTTGCTTTTATGACTAGAGCTGGCATGATATTTTGCAACAATGAGAACATGTTGCAAATGGTAATGTTGATTTCTTTAAAGAAGATGGCATGTATTTATCATTTATGGAAAATGCCATGTTGTTTTGGAACATAAGGGTTGCTTTGGAGAAGCTAATGTGAGCATTTTTAGAGGAAAATAAGGAAAAAAACAAAAATACAAAATAAAAGGTGTTTCTGAAGCACCTGCAAAGAAACCAAAAAAAAAGGCTCTCTTCAGAGCCAACCTTAAAGGGGAAATGGGGCACACTAAATTTTCATTCCCCAAACTCAGATTTTCCGATTTGTCCCACGTACACCGCAGTTGTCTGTTCTTTGGACAGCGCGTATTAAATACGGCGAATTTGTGGCTGAGAGGCATGCAAATGTGACTGTGCCGAGCAAGGGATTGGTCAATAGGGTTTACTGGGTGTGATGTGTAAGCAGAGAGTTTGTCTAAAAGTCTTTTTCTGAGAGGAGAGGAGATAGCTATGGCTGTGTTTTTCAGAAAGCAGATTGTCTGGATTTTGGAGATAAATTGGTTGGAGGTTCATGCAGATCGTGGTGGAGTGGCTGCACATCTTGAATTCCCTCATGTGGAAGTGCACTGGCATGGAGTGCGTGGAATGAAGTGGCTGGATTTGGTGCCTCTTTGTGCTATTTTGGTGACAAGTTGTCATTCAGACATTATTATTATTCATTGTGGAAAGAACAGTTTAGGACAAGTCTCTGGAATCTCTTTGCAATTTGCAATGAAAGAAGGACTTGGGAAAGTGATGGACATGTTTCCAAAGTCCCGAGAATTTTTTTTTCGTATTGCGCAGAGAGAAATTTGGCTGCGTTCTTCTTCATTTGGTCCACAAATCGAGAAAGCGAGGCTCTTTGTCAACAAGGCTGTTCGTGCCTTTTTGAGAGATGTTGGTATGTCCTCTTTTCACAATGAAAATATTATGTTTCGTGGTACGCATATTTTTCGCAGAGATGAACTACATCTTAATTATCCTGGCAATTAGATTTTTCTTGCGAAATATACTAAATGCATTGAGACCCTTTTTGGAATTATAGCAAACCATTTTGCAGTAGGTGTTGACCATTTGAAGTTTTCGAAACACAAAACAACACCACAAAAAAGCTCTTTTCAGAGCCACAACTTCCTCCCTGAGAAAAGTGCAATGGTTGTTACAGGGCAGCACTCCACAGATTTTAGATGTCCGTGGACAGTCTGCGGACTTCTAAAAATGCACAGGGCCCTGCACATTTCATTGACACTTCTCTTTTTGAACTGTGAAAGGCGGCTCTGGAAAGAGGCGTTTTTTTGTTTTGTTGTTGTTGTTTTATATTTTTTTTTGTTGTTAAACACGACACACACGGAAAGGAAGGGAAAGGAGGGTAACGGAGGGGCACAAACCACAGGGATAAGAAAGGGCATGTGGAGAGAGGAAGATGTAGGGTGGGCCTTATTCAGGTAAGTAGCAGTTCTTCTGATGCTCCTTGACCACAGTCTCGAAAGCACTTTGAAGGTTCTCCCCCGGGCAGAGTACTGCGGCGCAATACATGCACAATACTGTGACCCTCGAAAGGTAAGGATCAACAGCATCACGTATGGCCTACGAGGCAGCTGGAGGGATGCACTGCCCCACAGGAGTGTCACTTGTGGTGTCAGGAGCAGAAACCTAGGATGCTGCAGAGGAACTCATCCTACTACGTTTATCGCAAGGTACAACCTTATGAATAGCCCCACCATGGAACAATTTTAGGTGTTGCTTCATTGAGGTAGTACCATAGCTGTACAAACCCGATTTCCCATCTTGCACTGATTACAGGTCACCTTGTGTGGACACACTTTTGGTACTTCATCAACAGTGGTAAATAAACTCTACACCCAAGATTCACAGTGATAACTAGGAGTAGGGACTTCCACTACCTCATCCTCTTCATCCTCTTCATCACGCTCCTCTGTTTCCTGACGCCTGTACCCCTCTGCAGGCCCTCTGGGAAGTGTTGGTGGTGGAGGGGTTGCGGGTGTTGCTGAGACAGCAGTAGCAACAGCAGCAGCCATGGATGCCACGAGGTCAGCTGTTTCAAAGAGCAAGAGCAATCCAATGCAACAAGGAGCAGTCTCTGTCCTGGAAGCCCAAAAATAGAATAAGGAGCAGCCTGGGGTGTGATCTTTTATAGGGGTGCTGGGGCACGCTTCGTGGACACCCGCGTTGTCCCAGGACACTAAGAAAGGGCTACAAAATGTCCAAATAGAATACAGATCGCCAGGGTCATAGTCTGGGATATGTGCAAGGGTGAACTTTCCCAGGAAAATACCTTGGATTGCTGAAAAAAACACTTTTTTTTAGGTGTCTGGGGGCCCGAACAGTGTTTGTTAGGCTTAGCGCGGGTCCGGTCACATGATGACATTGAGGACACGTTGGTGAATGGGACGGCTGTCCGTAGGACACCAAATGCGCGGGGTCGGGTCTACGCATGTGTGCAGTTGTTCTACGGACAGTGTTCCAGTTCTCGAACTAATTAAAAGTGCGACATACCTGCGGTGGACAGTTGCAGAGAGGCTCGATGTTCATAGGGCAAGGGTGTGGTACGCATGCGTGCGGGTGTATTACAGACAGTGGGGGTCATTCCGAGTTTGGAGGCAGCCATGGTGCTATTAGCACCATGGCTGCCTCCAAACTTGGATCCGGGTCCGGGTAGTCGGAATGGGGATTTACCGGGACATTCCGACCTATGCGGGCCCGGCATGTCCCCATTTCGAAAACCATTCCCCATTCCCATTTGAGCCCCCATAGGGCTCAATGGGAATGGGGAAGAGCTAATGACGAGCCCGCAGATTGCGGGCCCGTTATTAGCTCCATGGTCCCTTAACGGGTCCTGCTAAGGGCGGCTGGTAAAACCAGCTGGCCCTAGTGGGACCCGCTAAGGGACCTCGGAATGCAGTGGTAGGGGGTTAACGGCACCAGCATCCTTACCGGTGCCATTAACCCCCTACCGCCATACTCGGAATTACCCCCAGTGTTCAGGTCCCCGAACAAAACAAATGTGCGTCACAACTTTGCGGACGGGCTATGTGTTCTACGGACACATGAAGAGGGTATGTATTAAAGAGTTTGTACGTTGGTTGTAATTATTTTTTAGATTGTAAATTGAAGTGCATAGTTTTGAGGTGGATGTATTATGTTTTTGGGTTGTGGTCCTTTGATAGCTGTTTGTTTCTATGGGTGTGTTATGCTGTAGTTGTTGTGGCCAGGGCCTAGAGTCTGGGGTGCATGGCCACAACCACTGCAGCATAAGTCTACAATGCTACCAAACATTTTTACTGTGGTATGTGGGCTGCTTAGGGGAAATGTTTTAAAAAATGTGAGTACGGATTGGTAGTAGTGTAATAGTGTTTATAGGATAGTGAGATGATGTGTGGATTTGTGAAGGGAAGCACTTACTTTTTTGGATGGAAAGAGTAGAGTTCTCGTTCATACTTCAGACGCTGTTAATGTAGACATGGATTTCTTTGTTTTTGCTGTAGTAGTGCTATCTGATAACTTTGTATAGCATCTACATGCACTTTTCTTTGCCTATGTGTATTTTGTATATTTTATTTACAGTCTGTTAAATGTGCTCTAGAAATGAGTACAATAGCAAGTGCATAGAGCACACCTGGCTTCGTAAGGCGGTATTATTGGTTGTTAGGCGATAGAAGAAATAAGTGTATGCTTTGTTTGCTATTTTTACAGGGTAAATGGCAGGAACTGTATGGAAAAGTATGCAATGTATGCATTTGTGAAGGTGTGGGAAATAAATCAGAAGAATTTGATGGGGTCAGCAGCTTATTACTCAGGAGGTGATTACTAAAGTACTGGGTGATTCTGTGGTGCTTGGAGATGGGAGAGTCTGAAATAAAGTAAGGGGTGCAAGGAAGGACCTGGTGCTTATGTTGCAGACTGAAGGGAAGGGGGAGATGTTGTATGTCTTTCTTTACAACACTGTACATAGTTGTAGATGATGTCATAGATATGACTGCACCTGTGCATAGTTGAATGCTATTGTGAAATCTAGAATGGAATGGACAACTAGCTGGAGTGAGAGAGCTGTGTAGATTGGAAGAGAAGTTGCAGAGGCAGTGGTGTTGTTTATGTTGGGAGCCTTTCAAATGATATTGGCTATCTGTGTGCATAAATAAAGATGCATGTACTCATCCTGGCTGCGTGTAATTTTATAACACACTAGAAAGCATTTTTCCATAATTATACTGTTATTTCTCCCATCTTTTAACTTGAAATGGCACTTTGCTTGATAGCTGTGTGTGTTGTGTCTGATTACTGATATAGTAATTTGTAAAGGAAGTTGAAATGATAGAATGTATGTGAAGTATGCAGAATGTATAGAAAGGAATTTGTATGTACATCTTATGCGCTATAATGCATTAAATGCTAGCATGGTTGAAATGTGGTTAAACATGTGACAGTGGTTACAGAAATGATAGGATGAATGAAGAAAATAACAGTTTGCACATTGCAGTTAAAATAACAATTTGGAGAGCAGACAACTTTGCAAGTGACACTTGATGATAGTAAGCTTGTTTTACAGGTTACACAGGGTAAGTGGCAGTTATTCTGTTTATATGCATTTATAGAAGAGATGTACATGTACCATACATGCCAATTCTCCAGATTTCATCGGAAGACTCCCTATTTTCCAGTGAAAAATATTGTTATTTTTCACGTTCTCCCGCCAAAAATACATCTTTTGCCAATGTATTCTTATGACACATATGTGGTCTCCTGTTTTTCGGAGGAAATGTGCCTCTCACGTGGGTCGGAATGTTGGCATGTATGATGTACTCTGGTAAAAATATTCATACCTGTACTTTGTGTTCATGCATGTGGATGTGCATGAATCTGCAAGTATAAATGTTGGAGAGTTTACTAGTAGTTGCTGTAGTTGCTTTGCAGTCACAGCTCAATTGTACTCAGAGTAATCAACAGTACATCTAAAGTGCTGAATTGTGATGATTGAGTTAGTTGTAGAAGTCTTGCATGTGATTGGTGGATTATTGTGTGAGTGCTTAACAGTAGACAATGAGGGAATGGTGCAGAGAGTGAAGTGGAAAGGGTAGAAGGGCTGCCCTACTGTTACTTACAAGCTCCATGGACAGTGCAGCTGTTTGCAGACAGGGCATGCCACATCCGGGGCTTCTGAGCATGCAATGGCAGTGTATTTTGAGGATTAGCCAATTAAGTGTTGAGGTTCTGCTTCGTATTGAGAGAGGCTGTCTGTAGTGAAGATGGCGGAGGTGGAGAATGTCAGGGTGGTGGTGCTTGGAGATATGTTTGGGAATGGTTTGGAGCAGTATGATAAATCTCGGATTGTGGCTAAGCATTTTGACAAAAAAGGAGTGGAAGTGGTGTGGTGCACTGTGCCTGGTTTTAATTTGCAGTCAATGCTAGAAGTGTGTCAGGATATGGCTAGGTATTATAGTCCACATGTGGTTTTTCTGCACTGTGGTTCTTTGCATTTGGGCTATGTCAGTGCCCCTACTTTGTTGCAAGATCTGCAGAACTTGGTTCAGGCAGTCATGAACGTGCTTTCAAATGCGAAGGTTATTTTTTCTGCTTTGGTACCTATGGCAGTATGGGACAATAGTTCTGTTTTTTGTCCTCAGCAAAATGTTGGTCTTAACTTAGGCATGTTTGCTTTTATGACTAGAGCTGGCATGATCTTTTGCAACAATGAGAACATGTTTCAAATGGTAATGTTGATTTCTTTAAAGAAGATGGCATGTATTTATCATTTATGGAAAATGCCATGTTGTTTTGGAACATAAGGGTTGCTTTGGAGAAGCTAATGTGAGCATTTTTGGAGGAAAATAAGGAAAAACAAAACAAAAATACAAAATAAAAGGTGTTTCTGAAGCATCTGCAAAGAAACCAAAAAAAAGGCTCTCTTCAGAGCCAACCTTAAAGGGGAAATGGGGCACACTAAATTTTCATTCCCCAAACTCAGATTTTTCCGATTTGTCCCACGTACACCGCAGTTGTCTGTTCTGTGGACAGCGCGTATTAAATACGGCAAATTTGCGGCTGAGAGGCATGCAAATGTGACTGTGCCGAGCATGGGACTGGTCAATAGGGTTTACTGGGTGTGATGTGTAAGCAGAGAGTTTGTCTGAAAGTCTTTTTCTGAGAGGAGAGGAGATAGCTATGGCTGTGTTTTTCAGAAAGCAGATTGTCTGGATTTTGGAGATAAATTGGTTGGAGGTTCATGCAGATCGCGGTGGAGTGGCTGCACATCTTGGATTCCCTCATGTGGAAGTGCACTGGCATGGAGTGCGTGGAATGAAGTGGCTGGATTTGCTGCCTCTTTGTGCTATTTTGGTGACAAGGTGTCATTCAGACATTATTATTATTCATTGTGGAAAGAACAGTTTAGGACAAGTCTCTGGAATCTCTTTGCAATTTGCAATGAAAGAAGGACTTGGGAAAGTGATGGACATGTTTCCAAAGTCCAGAGTAATTTTTTTTCGTATTGCGCAGAGAGAAATTTGGCTGCGTTCTTCTTCATTTGGTCCACAAATGGTGAAAACGAGGCACTTTGTCAACAAGGCTGTTCGTGCCTTTTTGAGAGATGTTGGTATGTCCTCTTTTCACAATGAAAATATTATGTTTCGTGGTACGCATATTTTTCGCAGAGATGGAGTACATCTTAATTATCCTGGCAATTAGATTTTTCTTGCGAAATATACAAAATGCATTGCGACCCTTTTTGGAATTATAGCAATCCATTTTGCAGTAGGTGTTGACCATTTGAAGTTTTCGAAACACAAAAAAACACCACAAAAAAGCTCTTTTCAGAGCCACAACTTCCTCCCTGAGAAAAGTGCAATGGTTGTTACAGGGCAGCACTCCACAGATTTTAGATGTCCGTGGACACTCTGCAGACTTCTAAAAATGCACAGGGCCCTGCACATTTCATTGACACTTCTCTTTTTGAACTGTGAAAGGCGGCTCTGGAAAGAGGCGTTTTTTTGTTTTGTTGTTGTTGTTTTATATTTTTTTTGTTGTTAAACACGACACACACAGAAAGGAAGGGAAAGGAGGGTAACGGAGGGGCACAAACCACAGGGATAAGAAAGGGCAGGTGGAGAGAGGAAGATGGAGGGTGGGCCTTATTCAGGTAAGTAGCAGTTCTTCTGATGCTCCTTGACCACAGTCTCGAAAGCACTTTGAAGGTTCTCCCCCGGGCAGAGTACTGCGGCGCAGTACATGCACAATACTGTGACCCTTGAAAGGTAAGGATCAACAGCATCATGTATGGCCTGCCAGGCAGTTGGAAGGATGCACTGCCCCACAGGAGTGTCTCTTGTGGTGTCAGGAGCAGAAAGCTAGGATGCTGCAGAGGAACTCATCCGACTACTTTTATCGCAAGGTAAAACCTTATGAATAGCCCCACCATGGAACAATTTTAGGTGTTGCTTCATTGAAGTAGTACCATAGCTGTACAAACCCGATTTCCCATCTTGCACTGATTACAGGTCACCTTGTGTGGACATACTTTTGGTACTTCATCAACAGTGGTAAATAACCTCTACACCCAAGATTCACAGTGAGAACTAGTAGTAGGGACTTCCACTACCTCATCCGCTTCATCCTCCTCATCACGCTCCTCTGTATCCTGACGCCTGTACCCCTCTTCAGGCCCTCTGGGAGGTGTTGGTGGTGGAGGGGTTGCGGGTGTTGCTGAGACAGCAGTAGCAACAGCAGCAGCCATGGATGCCATGAGGTCAGCTGTTTCAAAGAGCAAGAGCAATCCAATGCAACAAGGAGCAGTCTCTGTCCTGGAAGCCCAAAAATAGAATAAGGAGCAGCCTGGGGTGTGATCTTTTATAGGGGTGCTGGGGCACGCTTCGTGGACACCCGCGTTGTCCCAGGACACTAAGAAAGGGCAAAAAAATGTCCAAATAGTATACAGATTGCCAGGGTCATAGTCTGGGATATGTGCAAGGGTGAACTTTTCCAGGAAAATACCTTGAATTGCTGAAAAAAACACTTTTTTAGGTGTCTGGGGGCCCGAACAGTGTTTGTTAGGCTTAGCGCGGGTGCGGTCACATGATAACATCGAGGACACGTTGGTGAATGGGACGGCTGTCCGTAGGACACCAAATGCGCGGGGTCGGGTCTACGCATGCGTGCAGTTGTTCTACGGACAGTGTTCCAGTCCTCAAACTAATTAAAAGTGCGACATACCTGCGGCGGACAGTTGCGGAGAGGCTCGATGTTCATAGGGGCAAGGGTGTGGTACGCATGCATGCGGGTGTATTACAGACAGTGGGGGTCATTCCGAGTTTGGAGGCAGCCATGGTGCTATTAGCACCATGGCTGCCTCCAAACTTGGATCCGGGTCCGGGTAGTCGGAATGGGGACTTACCGGGACATTCCGACCTATGCGGACCCGGCAAGTCCCCATTTCGAAAACCATTCCCCATTCCCATTTGAGCCCCCATAGGGCTCAATGGGAATGGGGAAGAGCTAATGACGAGCCCGCAAATTGCGGGCCCGTTATTAGCTCCATGGTCCCTTAACGGGTCCTGCTAAGGGCGGCTGGTAAAACCAGCTGTCCCTAGTGGGACCCGCTAAGGGACCTCGGAATGCAGTGGTAGGGGGTTAACGGCACCAGCATCCTTACCGGTGCCATTAACCCCCTACCGCCATACTCGGAATTACCCCCAGTGTTCAGGTCCCCGAACAAAACAAATGTGCGTCACAACTTTGCAGACGGGCTATGTGTTCTACGGACATATTCATTCTAGTTACGGACAATGTGAAAAGGGGAATGTTCTCGGGACACTTTATCTTGCATAGTTACGAACATGCGGATGTCTTTAGTGTTCTGCGGACACCCCCATTTTGACTATGACCAATTTGAACAGGTATATTGTCCTTAGGACACCCCCATTTTGGTTAATTACGGACAAGCGGACATCTTGTGTGTCCTAAGGACACTTCCATCTTGATTGATGACAGTGTGAACAGGTATAGTGTTCTTACATAGGACACCCCCATTTTGATTAATTACGGACATGTGGACATCTTTTGGGTCCTAAGGACACCTCCATTTTGATTGCCAACAATGCAAACAGGTATAGTGTCCTTAGGACACCCCCATTTTGGTTAATTGAGGACCTCCCGGACAGTCGCAGTGTCTGCTGACACCCTAACTGCCTTCTTAAAAAAATAAGACAGAGAGGAATATACTAACAACACACTTAATATTTTATTATTGTATAACAGCATAAACATTACGAAAGAGAGGGGGAAGCAGAAACTGAAACAAATACAGGGGATTTAGGGGTTTGGACAAGATGGATGGGAGGGGAGGAAGGGATGGAAGTCTTATTGTAACATTTTTCTTGCTGGGGAGGGTTAGGAGATAGTTGGCTGGGACATAAAGAGGGTGAACATTTACATGTGGGACAGTGATATTTAATGTTTTCTTTTATATGGTCCTCCACAAAGTGTTTTAAAAGATTTACATTTTTCATTAACAGATCCATTTTTAGCTCTATTTGCTGCAGAGGATATTCTAATGTCTCTCTTGGAATATTATGTTCAATGTCTATACAATCTGTTAAAAAAGGAAAAATGGTTATTAATTGGCTTATATAGAGAAGTGTACTGTCTACCATTAGTATCACTGTCTTCACTCATTTCATCCTGAGGAACATTTTCTTCCAGCCATTCCAAAGTACTGGACATTTCTGTGTAAAAAAAATAATATATTAGTTTTAGTGTACCTAATAGAGAAAGTTTATAAATATATCCAATACATGTAGTGCACTCACTAGTTTTTTGCAAAGTTTTGCTGTTACTGCTGCGTAGATGTCCTGTTGATTTTTGCTGTGCAGTTTCTCTGAGGTAATTCTGTTGGAGGCATATTTATTGTGCTTTGGTATATTCCACTATGTTGCATATGCTATGTAATTGGACTCAGTGTCTTACATACACAGTTTCACTTCTTATTTATTATTGAATATATTTATGTGCTGCTTTCTGAACATGTTTAGTGTTTTATTTTGGATGATATAACAATTTAAGATACCCCCTGAGTTTTTGGATAGTGTTGATGTTGTCCGAGTCCATCCGCGAACAGGCGCATGGTTCGTGGATATCAGACGCACTAGCGCATGTAGGCGGTTCAGTATGTTCTATGTTATATGTATATAAACTAAGGGCATCCTATAAACCTTTATCACATTTACAATATCTATATATGTGATTCAGTGAAAAAACATTGTTACAGGAACGTTATGCTTAAGTTGCGCTACTAAAAACCTATGAAATTCAGTGAAACTAGTTGATAAAGGGACGTTATGGTTACATGTAAAACTGAACAAAAAAAACTGAAATTCGACAGTTATTGTAAGCTAAGCAACCATAACTTGCACCACCACCGTGCACTGCTAAGACTACACCCAGCACATCAAAGATGACATCACAAATGTCATTGATGACATCACATGTCTGGCTCCCTCTTTTTTCCTTTACTGACATATGTACGCCAGTAACAGTCAATAACCCTGGAGTGTCTAGAGGAGCATTTCCCCCACTATGAAATGAGTAATGAAAATAACTCTAATGGTACACATTACAATTTTAAAGTAGGAAAAATAATGTAAATGGTTCCACATGCCACTAAAACATAGCTTTCTTTTTAACAATACATAGCCCAAGTGAAGAAACTGCACCAGAAATGCCACCAAATAACAAAGAAGAGGGCTACAGACAGGCCCAAAGTCCAAATGCTGCACATGTCCTACTCTGTCTATCTAAATGGATGAACTAAATGCTAATTTTCAACAGCTGATGACATTTGTGGAAAATCATATTAAAGACCATATTGCTACCACTACCCCACTTGCACCTGTGCCCCTTGCCCCTGTCCCAGCCAATCATCCCCACCCAATCCCTTTAATCAACGATGCTATGATGAGACCTCAATCCCATCCTCCCCTAATGAACAGCCTGTGCATAACCCCAATTCCCCCATATCCCCTATATATGTTTCCCATTCTGGTACCACTTCCCTTTCCTAATTCAGTGTATTTCTGCTTGTTAATACATTGCTATGTGTTTACTGTTGGTGTGTGTATGCGTGTTTTTTTTCTAAAGTCGGTTTGGAGTCCGAAGACAGCATGACTGGCTGGGCTATCTGGAATCAAAATGGCGGTGTGCTACGAACACGGCCCCTGTCCGGGCTGTCCATAACCAAAATGGAGGTGTCCTACCAACACTGCACCTGTCCGGGCTGTCCGTAAATAAAATGGAAGTGTCCTACGGACACCGAGCCTGTCTGGAAATGTCCGCAAAGTCATGATGCACTTTCAATTAGTTCAGGGAGCCCACTCCTGTCCTGCAGACACCTGGGTGCATGTGCATCTCATCTCCTGTGTCCTACAAACACTGCGCCTGTCCGGCATGTCCGTAATGTCGTGACACACTTTTAATTAGTTCAGGGAGCCCACCCCTGTCCTGCAGACACTTGGGCACATGCACATCTGATCCCCTGTATCCTATGAACATTGTGTCTGGCCGGTACTGTCTGCTCGTACGTGTCTCACATTTAATTAGTTCAGGGATTCCAACCCTGTCCTACAGACACCTCGGCACATGCGCAGACCAAATCCAATAGGTGTCTTACGGACGGCTGTCTCATCCGTGAACGTTCACGACATCACCATGTTACTGCACCTGCGCTGAGGGTAGGTCTGCCTACCCACGGACACCGTTTGGACTCCCGGACAGTAAAAAAGTGCTTTTTGGGCCAATCCAAGGTGTTTTGAGCTGAAGCATCACCCTTGCAGAGGTCACTTTCACGGCCACATTGTGGATTGGCCCCATTCTTAGGGGAGTAGCGTTCTCCAAGGTGATGGGCCTCACTTTCAAAAGTGTGCTAGTGTAATGTCATGAAAGAAAGTTCCAGGGTCCTCTAGCCATCACAGCCTTTCTACGGCCCTGTGTCTGCATTGCAGAGTGCCACCATACTTCACGGAGTAGTGTTCTCCACAGGGATGGGCCCCGCCTCCAAGAGTATGGTAACATAAAGCAGGTGAACTTCTCAATGTATGATTCTTCTTATTATTATTATCGTTCTTTTATAACGCAATGGGCTTCAGCTTTGTGATCGACATCTAGTATATAAATACATGCAACTTTGACAACTGATGCTTTCTACACCTCAGTACAGTATCTTCACTTAGGCAGATATTAAATATTAAACTGGATTTTGTGAATTGTTGATTCTGGCATGTAATTGGGTAGGTGCAGCATAATTCTTGCTTGCAGCCTTATTGTGTAAAAATTATGTTTATCCCTTGTGTGTTCCATAACCTTATGGCTACTTACTACAATTGTGAACATCAAATGCTGAGGCAAGCATGCCATACAGTGCTTAATTTGTAAAAAAATAAGTTTCAGGGCCCAGAAATTCTTGGATCACTAATGCCAGCCCCGGCGGCGCCATGAAACCAGCGGCCCGGCTCAGTGCTATATCAGCCCACCACCAGCCCATCACACTGCTGCTGCTCTATGTCACATCTTTTGCGATGCAGCGACTGCTGGCACGGGATAGTGGGAAGGAGCACACATATCTATCTTTTTTTAATACACAACTTCTTTTATTTCATGTCTTAAATTACTGAAAGTACTGTGGGGTTACTAGATTTTTCAGTTTGGAATTATCTTGCATTCTGGGAGTTATAATTTACCATTAAAGCCACAATCATATTCTTTTGGCTTAACATGTTGCTATACGTATTTACATGCTGTCATGCGGCTTTATTATGCAATTTGTATTTTTTGTAAGTAAACTCTATAAGACATTATTACTGTACAGTGTAGTCCTACAAATGCAACTATTTGAGCCGATCTTTGTAATCCTGGTCAGATGTCTTCTCCCCTCGACATCCCCCCCACCATCCTAGCCATCTCTCCGACTAGCCCTACTCCAGCCGTGCCAGCTCTCTAGTCTGCTCACCACTTTCTATGGACATGACCCCTGAACCTGTTTAATCCGTCTGGCAGCCGGCACACTTACGGGCTCTAGAAGTTGAATATTAAGTGTGTGTTTTTTAAAATCCAAACACACTCAGCATTGAATATAAATGAGCAACTGGAAGATTGGTCACAATACACATTAAGCGAGAGGCCAGGCCTTAAAGGGCCTGGCAATGCATGGCCAGCTGTTATAAGGAATCAAATGTCCCTTGCCTTACGTGAAAGGAATATTGCAAGCCACATTTAGAAAATATCAGGTTACATGTTTCTGTGACCAAAGGTGTATCCACATTATGTCAAGGAACCAGTGAGCAGTTCCCACGTATACCCTCATGATGAAGTGTGCAAACAATGACATCTACAGCGACCAGCACACACACACACACACACACACATCACAGCAGCGAGCGCTGAACCCACTGAGCTATCAAATCAGCTATAGTTACTTGAGCAATTATTCTGTGGTGGATTATACCATTAAACTGGTAACTGAGATTTAACAGCAGGCCAGTTAAGTTCATCTGCAAGTCTGGTGCAAACATGGCTGCATGTCAAGCCTGCGTACATCTACTTTTCAGGCTTCAGAATCGGCATGTCAACAAGACAGTGTCATTTTACTTTAAAAAATATGACTAATCTTCCCAATCCCCTCTCCCAAAACAATCAGATGGGAAACCAGAGAGAGCCATGCATGCAAACAGTAGCGCCTTGCTAGACACAAGGCAGGATTTCACCCCACTCTTGGGGTGCAGTTGCCCCACACAGGCATTACTGAACGCCAGACACAATGGCCTACACCCAAAAATCTGTACATCAGCACAAACATGACTGTGCAGTACATGGTGCAAAAACACAACCTTAGAGCCACAGCAAGGGAGCAAGCAACAACAGTCTGTTTGAGGGGCTACACATAGCAGACTAGACACCACCCAAACCCCATGCTCATAGTCTTACCTGTCCCCTCCTCATGCCAGCTCAGCTCCCCCCATGGTCAAAGTTTACCATTCCAGATCCTCCGGTGAGTGGTTGGTTATTCCATGCGAGAAGGCAGAACAGATGCTGCAGATCCTTTTGGGGAAAAATAGCAATTTCTGTCTGGGAGCTGATTCATGCTGCACCTGATTGAGTGCAAAGAAAGCACATCCATCTTGGGTACAGCTTTCAGAGGAAGGAGAAGGACCGTATTGTAAATTTCGCCTGCGCCGCAAAGCAAACTCTCGGTTAATTTGGCAGGGACCGTGGGAGTGATGGAGCCAGCAGAGACGTTCACCGTGTGGAAGAGAAAAGCCATGTGAAGAGGGGATCCAGAAAGAGAGGTAACAAAGTTGCAGGCCCGGGGGACTTGTGAGTTACAGCGAGCGGCCGCATTGCAGGGCAGCCTTTACACAGGGAGCCTGATTTGAGCACTGCAACGTTTAGTATCACAGAACTTGCCTAAACACTCGAGGAGAAGTCCAGAAGCTCAAGGGGGAAGGGCTTCGGTCGAGAAATAATGGAAAACCATAGTTCAAATCCCCGGGCCGGAACCAGTGAGAAAGTTAATTAATTTTTCAGAAACACGTTTTTCCACTGCACAAACAAATAGCTTTGTTTTAATGCTGCGCGGGGGAAGAAAATCTGCTTTAACGTTGGACATTGCCCAAAGCTAACCAAAGTCAGTACCTGAAAAGGCTGACAGCCAGAGTGCAAAAACGAATGTCCACGTTCTCCGGAACGGGAGCAAGGGATGGAGCTGAAAGGCCAGGCTGTTCAAGGGCTGGCGAGCGCCGCATGTTGCAAGATGTTACTTTTTTTACAAAACACTGGGAGCAGGCCGGGCTGAGGACAGCCCGGCCCGCTCCCAGTGCTTTGTAAAAAAGTAACACTTCCTTCAAAGTGGGGGCAAGCGCCATAGAGTCTTGCGCCAACTCGCTGCCCGCAGGCCATGATCATGCAGAGCAGATCAGAATAGCCATGGCCTGCAGGCAGCCCTGAGTCGGTGCGAGAGCGTCCCAGGCATGGGCTTCAAGCCGGCCCCTCGCCCCCCCCATATGATTTTGGCCCAGCCACAGGCCAATCCAACCCTGGGAATGGGTAACAAAATGCAGGTTTTCTATGCCACATGAGGGGACGTGATTGGTAATACAAAATTGTATGTGAATTATGAATGGCTTCCAAATGTTTCTTTTTCTACAGAGGGGAAATACTTCCTTGGATGTGGCATTAATGTGAAGGAAAGCATGGAGACGTATCTTTATAATCTGGGTTCAACGAAGACCAGAAGCAAGGCCTTAGCTATTGGAAAATTCAGGGCAGGGCTGCTCACTCTCAGTTCATGCGACCCTTCCCCACCCACAACAATTTGTTTCCGAGAGAGAGAGAGAGAGCGAAGCCTGAGCTGGGCTGCCTGCTGACTGGTGCCATGCAGGCCCGGTGGGTGGCTGGAACACTGACAGCAGAGCCTCATTCATCACAGAAAGTTAACACTTAATTATTAAATTTCTTTGATGAATGCCTCTAATTTAGCAGCAAGCCATGATTAAGGGCAGCTGCAGAGGGAGTGCCGGTGCCGGAAAAATACTGCCGGTGTTGGCCACTGGCAAACACTGGCACAAATTAAGCACTGATGCCATAACAGCTGCCACTAATCCATATGCATCTTGCAACAACTGCCAATGATGAGTGATCAAAATCAGTATCAAGAACACACATCCCTTTCCCACAAATTCTTTTTAGCACAGAACACACAGTACAATTCAATTCACTAATTTCATGATGGCTACTGGAGAGGCACCCTAAAAGCAAACCTGCAGTATCCACAACTTCTCAGAAATGGATGAATTGATTAGGACGTGAGGTCGCACACGGCCAGGAACAAAATTCACTAGTAATGTTTTAATATTATAGTCATAAATGCACTTGAATAAGTTTGCAAGAGATATTTAATTTGATTGTTGAGCAGCCGACACGTGTTTCGACCAAAAAGTTTGTCCTCAAGGCCTAAAAATCCTGCGACTTGAGTTTGATGCAGAACAAATAAATAGGTTGAATATCAAAATTGGTGAATGCAGTCGAGAGTTGCAACATTTTGTATGATAAAAGATGAGAGGTCTTCAGGGAATTGCCCACTCATATTACTTGGTCATTTGAGAGCTCATAATTTCTGTGAATCAGTAAGTATTATGGGTCCGAAGTACCCACAAGTATGTGTTAGAGTTGCGCCTTTAATGGCATCTGTGCAAGTACAAAAGGGTTCTATCCCTCTTTGGTGACTCGTGTGTAAGCGCTTACACACGAGTCACCAAAGAGGGATAGAACCCTTGTGTACTTGCACACAACAATCAAATTAAATATCTTTTGCAAATTTAAAGTGCATTCATGACTATAATATTAGAACTTGAATAGTGAAATGTCTTCCTGGCCGTTCGCGAGTTACCTTACTTCCTAATTAATTCAACCAGTATTACCAGATTTGGGTCTAGTCTAGGGGGGCTCTATAGAAGTGTAAACGCAGCAGGCTAATTCTTAGTAACTATTTTAGGTGGAGATCATAGCGCACCGATGACATTGTCAAACCCTTTACCCTCAACCAGTCCTTCTCAGAAATGGAGACATAGGTCCTTAGCAGCTTCTGTCAGCAACACAATGCACAACTGCACAACATGCCAGGGTGCTGTACCACCATCAGCTAAGAGTCTGCATCCTGGATGAGGGTCATCAAGGATGTTGATGCTATGGGCATCGTGTGCTGCCCATCCAAAGAACTAAAAAAGAAATGCAGTGATGAGAGTGAACATGTGCTGCCCATGCACCCCAGCATCATCAAAATAAAAGTACAAGAAAGCCCCTTAGACATCACACCAGAGATACTCACTCATTGACAGAATACCCCCAAAATCATGGATGGGGATACAAGCTTTAGAACACTACAAGCAGCTCAGAGGAAAAGTCAACATCTAGGTAAGAACTCGAATGGACATGTGACTCAGCTCACTGTGGTCATAATCCATGTCAATAAGTAATGAAAAGTAAAGTATGCTTGACTAACACCATAAACAACATGAGAACTGCAGGGGACAATGGGATAACCAGGACAGATTTGACATTCGCAAAACATATTCCCAACTCTCTACACACAAAAAGGTAACCTGGTGACCAGAACGTTACACCTCTGCTGTCTCTAGGGGACACACAACCAAATCATTAGACTTTGAGTGCCAGCACAATGTCACAGCACTAATCTTAACTGTCCTAAACTCAAATACAGAACCCAATGGTTTATTGAGAGGCGGTATAACCCCTGGATGGATTGGAATGCGAAGGCCATATACCTGAGCTTGGATGGTCCATTCCAACTCAAAACCAGAAAAACTGTATTAGTAGAAGTAGCACACATAGGCACACATAACCAAATGACACACACTGACCTAGGCCTGCTATTGTTGTGTGATAGCCCTCACATAGGTTAACCCTTTCTGAATGTACACAGGTACATCACAAGTGCAACACACTGCTGCACCACCTCCACAAGATGAGTAACAACCACAGAGACCTGTAATGCCCTACAAACTTGTACTTATGCTGGGATAACCAACACATCACGTGGAAAGTGATGCACATACACATCCTGATATGTTGTCCAAATAATATCCATCTACTGTTAGCCATCTCCTCCCATGTTCCAATATGTGGCACCCATGAGAACGTATCAATGTCCAATCCCGCTTCCATGTTCCGCATCCCAAACCAGACCCATAAAGCATAGCAAAGCTGCTAACTAGGATACATTTACCCCAAACACCCCTAGCTCCCCAAATACACACACACATCTGTACCATGCACTCAAACATGTCAGGCTAATTTCCCAATGCACAAAGCTGTGCTGGAGTATGCTAAACACAAATCCCTGCACTGAACAACCCGTTACTTGTGTGCTTTTATGTATCAGAGCATAAAACAAGGCCACCCTTTTAACAAGACAAATTTACAAAGCATATTCAACTATGTGTAATTAATCAACTCTAGCTCCTTTTGCCCACACGGCAATTGCAAACTCGCCATTCACCATCACCCCCATCTCTAGACCAAATAGAGCTCACACCCTACATTACAAACATCATTGCTTAGCCGAAGAATATCACATAGTACAGGAGAATACAATGATGTGCTTCAGTGTGCAACCAGGTGCACGCTGCATTTCTTTGTCAACTCAACTTTACAGATCCTTGTACCACTTCAAGCATGTATAGAAGACATTTCTGTCAGTCAGGAGTCGAACATCATTCATTAGGCATGACTGAGGCTTGCTAGACAGTACCCAGATCCAGGAATATAACAATCTTCACAAATGCCAAGCCTCCCATTCAAGGAAAGGTTACTAACCCATGAGACCAGCTGCAATTGTCTGAGGAGACATAGCAGCCATAAAAAAGCAAGCATGCATGTGACCATGTTCACATTGGGATGTGTGAGGACATGCACATTATGTGGCTACAATCGGTCACCTCAATGTGCCAATAGCAGACATTGACCATACACCTCAAATAACATATATGGATCACTTACACACACTAATGGTGCCTGTAAATGCCTCCAAATCATGGCCATCATGTGATCCAAAGCAACTGGTCTTGCACTAATTGAGTGTCACAAAGCACAAAGTGCATGCACATTGCAAATCTGACTATCCAATGATTCACATCGTGTCTGTGCCACCTGCATTATCACCTGTTAGCTAATGCCACTTGAGTATGTTCCGAGGGGGGCATGTCAGCAAAAGAGATGCACAGAAAGCCACCCACAGATAAACTAAATATTATGTTTTTGGAAGGATTTGTACTGTCCACTGCTCCCATGTTCATGGTCTCCAGGTTCTAACGTGGGTCCTAAATTAAATTGCTGAGCGGGTGCTGGGGGTGGTTAGGGTGTAGCAGGAAAGACATGGTTTTGTGTTTAAAGTACATAACTCTACCACCAGGAATTTCAATCTGGACCTGGTTGGGTCGCCCCCCACTTATGAAAATAGACCACCATCCACCCCAGAGTGGTCAGTCGGCAAGGGCCTGATAGACCATGTGGGGGCAGGTTTCTCACCAGCGGTGACTACTCTATTAGGAGGGATAAAGAAATATTCCATGAGTGACTCTGACCCTATAACATCCTCACCCTTAACCCCAGCAAAGGGACCCAAGAGTTCATCTATCCAAGCAGACAACACTACCACTACGCAGTTTTCACATCTAAAAGAACGTATCCTGATAGAACTCCAGCAGTGTCATAACTTACAGAATCTCTGTGCGCTTATAGCCACTATAAATGAGTTTGTAGCAGTCATATGCCTGCATAAGGCAAATGGCAACACAAACTGATACAAAATTCCCCCGAAACAGCTAAAAAAATCAGAGCATGGCTCCCAAACTAATATACTAGTAGCGAGTCATGAACAAGCCACCCAAACTGACCTTATCAATGGCTCCCTGCAAGTATCAGTCAGGACACCGACACCAACGAGTATCAAGTACTCCAGTCCTGTCAATGAGGAGCTACCCGAGGACATATGCATGGTATCACTGGTACCGGATCACAACCAAGATAAAAATTGTGAATTACAAGCTCCTGAAAGCAATCTGCTCCCAAGCAAGCTGTCAAGCGGAATGTGCGATCAAATAAACTGCTAATGCATTGTATCAAGGACCCATGTACATCCATTTATCATGGACGATCACAATTTTGTTATCTCAAATATCCTGAAAGTTACTGAAAAAGAGACCATAGAAACCTTGAGAAATAAAGTTCTAGCATGGCTGTGCCAACACACAGGACCAGGCTCTATTAGATTGTCGGATCTTAAGGTCATTCGTCGCATTCAATTGAATGACTGTTGTTCCATGCCAAATAGTGATTGTTAAATAGTAGGGTGTGGGTTTAGCTCACTCCCCCGCTATCTCAGTCTGTGTAATTACTTACCGAGAGGGGAAACAAACTGTATTTTAATTCTTTAAGTGTTTTTCTAGTGTATTACTATTTAGCTACATGTTCGTTTTATTTTGCTTATGGTTGAAATATGGGCTTGACTTTCTGTTCACCTAGGGGGTCTCTACAGTTTTTTTAGGTCGTACTTTTATTATGTTTCTTGTTTTATGTTACTTGTTTTGTGTACCATTGTTTGTTATGTCACGCGCCATCATGCATATGGGTCCATTGTGCACTATATAAATTCAATAAATACAAAGTAAAATGTGGGGTGTGTGTAAGTCCAGGAGCATCTGACATGTGTGTCAGTGCTTCTCTCTGTGGGTTATGAAATTTAACCCAGGGGTGTTTGGTTTCCAGTCGGGAGAGTGGGAGAGCGTTGGTGGTAAGCTGTGTGTTTGGGCCAGTGGATGTATTTAGCAGTTGACTGGAGAGATGTACAGCTTTATCTGTATTCGAGTCAGCTGGGTATTTTGTTCAGTTGTTTTAGGTTAGCAAGTTGGTGAGCATGTGCTAAGTGAATTGGGTGAAAAGTGAGGTTGTTAGTTGGTTAAATGTTTTGTTGTCATATTTCAGTTGTGTATATGGCTCCAGGATTCTCTGGTGTTGACAGTGGTGGCTCTGGATAGGCTGGAGTGTTTGGGGATGCTACTCCTGTTTTGCAGGCTTGATTTGATTTAGATATGTTTTGGTGTGCCTTGTTGAGTATTTGGTCATTTTGTTTATTGTAATGTGACCTTTATTGAAAATGTGTTAGATTGGGGGAAGGAGGCAGTAATGCTGTGGCCTGTTGTGGTCTGTTAGTTTGGTCCTGAAATGTTTTCTACACTTGTGTGTTGATGAGCCATGTTTTTGACCATTTTCTAAATGTTGGACAGCCTTCTGTTCTCTGGATTTCTTGGGTGATGGAGTTCCACAGTTTTGCTAAGAGGATGGAGAAAGCTGTATTTTTGTTGTATTTATTTGAAGAAGAGGGATGTCAATGTCAATCAAAAAGTACTTAAAATAGCATATTTCCACGAACCGAAAATGTTGTGCGACACTTTATGAGGGTGTAACAAAGTGGAACATATACCAGGGACAAAAACAAAACAAACAGGAACAAATTATATCTAAGTAAACAAGTATCTGACAATGGTAACATTAACCTAAGTGGGCAAGTGCGTCAAACGCATTATATGAGGAATAATAGTGTGGTCAGGTAAGGACGATGGGGAAGGGAGGGGGGGAGCTCCCTTCTTTCGAAAGTAAGCAAAGTTTAAGGTGAGCTCTGTAGAGATCCACAGGTATGCTGACTTTGATATTGATGGGTGTTGGGTTCCAGATGAGTGAGGTAAGTAGGTAGAACAAGCAGAAGTCAGAGGGGGCATGGCAGGGTATGGGACAGTAAGGTTGAGTACAGAAGAAGATCGGAAGTAAGGATTTTGTGAGTAAACTGAGATGCCATCAGACAGGTATTGAGGAGCAAGACCATTGATAACTTTGTAAGTTAGAAAAAGGAAATTGAAAAAAGAGAGGGTATCCTAAAGAGCCAATCAGCATGTTGTTGGTAGATAGAAGTATGGGGGACATCTGCATAGGTTTTAGAGAGTACAGGTAGCAAAGTTGAGGACTTTGTCTAGAGGAAAAAAGGGGTAGAGCGGAAGGCCAAGGAGTAGGCTTGAGCAGTAGTGAACGTTTGCTGAGCACATGAGAGGGGAGATTAGGGTTTTTGCAGAATGGTTACTAAGAGAAGGTAGCATTTTGCAAATGTTGATGAGGTTAATACAAGCAGCAGTGGCAGTGGTAATGATGAATTGTTGCAGTCACATGTTGCTATAAAAGAGGACCACATGATTGCAAGCATTGGGCGAGGGAACAAGTAGGTCAGGATGGAAATAGATACTAGAGTGAAGGGTTTGGATGCACATGCAGTCACTCAGCAAGGCCTCGGATCTCAGCACCTTTTTCTCTTTTCTCCAATCTCTCTTGATCGCCGGCCAACCAAAAAAGACCCAGGCTCCTCCTTCTCATCCTTTTTAAGTCCACTTCTGCCCCCCTCCTCTTTATATATGGCACCCTACAGAAAACATAACATAGTCTAGCGCTGGCTGTGATGCCATCCGTCCGTCAAACTTGTGCCTGGGGTGCACACCATGTAATTTTCAGAAGCGAACACCCTGTCACCCGTATACAGAGTAACTCAGTGATTCTGGGTGGCTAGTTGAAACATGTCCCTTCCAGTTTCCTGTGCTGGCAGCTTATACACAATGGGCTGTTTTAAACAGAATGATTCCTGCAAACTCTTTGTGAATCCTTCATGTCTGCACTGTCAAACAGTTTTTATTCATACTTTTATTTTCTAAGCAACAACATAGAATCTGTGGCAGAAGCCCCTTTGACACCCACCCAGTTTGCAACCATTTGCCATAGACTAAGCTGTCTCATTCTAATCACTAATTATATTAGTGGCTTAGGGGTTAGAGGTTGTAATGTTATCAGTTTTAGCAGTGAGTAGTGCCAGTCCCTGTGCTACACTGTACAGCCATGTAATGCTAAACCCAAGCCCCCCTTTCTTTGGTTTGTATTAATTCTCATTGGTGTCTCACACCAGCGATGAGGTATATGCCCATGCTGCAATACCCACAAGCACTAATTGTGCACTGATATCGACTTTCTAGAGGAATCTGAGTTGTCAATGAAATATTTGGGATGGTTGAAATGTGCACCACTTGTATCTCTTACAGTACTGTAGGATAAACAGGTTACATGTTATCCAAGAAGGAATTGTAGTGACAACTCAGACTCCTGTAGAAGGGGTATGCCAGTGTCCAACTGTATAATGGTGTTTTGCCTTAAGATGGTGTGTGTGGCTTAGCACTGATGAGAATTCATACAAACCAAAGAAAGGTGCAAGCATAGTGTAGCTTGAATTGATTGAATAGAATACCATAGCATAGTGTACCATAGCACAGCATTGCAGTGTAGTGTAAAGTGGAATCCAGGTGATCCAACCGCGGTTGAATTTACCGTGGCCGTAATATTCGCATGAGAAAGGTGCAAGCTACCGAAAGTTTGCATCTGTCTCATGCTAACATATGTAAATACCCACACCCTCACCCACACCCACAACACACCCATGATACACCCCCACCCACACCCTCCACACACCCCCACCTATACCCCCAACATAAACAAACCCCACTTACCTTCTCTTCACGCTGGGTCCCTACAGAACCAGTTCCCTTTCACTTCCGTGATCGGGAACTGGCACTGCAGGGTCCTTTTCTTTTTTTTTTCTTTTACGGGGGGCTGCAGGGGTTTCACCCGCAACCTCTGCTCACTATAGTGTTAAGTAGAGTGAGCGGGGTGTTGTGGGAGACACCCCCGCTGCCCCCGTTTTTTTTTTAAACTTACCTGCAATGCTGTTCGAACTTTTGGTGCTAGCATTTGCAGAACCTTTTGTACATGCGACCGTTTAGATACAGTCTTTTTGTATAAAATTGTAAAATGAGCATAGGGACTAACAAGCATAACTCTACTAATCCCCTAATATACTAATAATTAACCATAACATAATAAAATTATTAGTGTTTAGAATGGTGCAATTTATGGGTGCAAACTGAGGGTTTAGGCACTGAATGCAGGCACAGACTATGCTAGTTTGGAAATCAAATGCCCAAATTAAAACTCTTTTATGATGGGGACCTCAGACTTAGAGTACGAGGAACTTGCAGAATCATTCTGTCTAAATCAGCCATCATTTAGAGCACATGAAACTCTAAGCAAAATGTTTCAAACATTCCTCCCGGTTGGGGAAGCAACACTGAGCTCTGTACAAGGGTGACTGGAAGCGGAAAAGAGAGCCTACTGGAAACTTAGAAAGAAGACCTGGCCATGCTAGAGGAGATGGCTGATTGATGGATGACATTGTGACCCGGCTGGAATATGGCATGTTTAATTTAGGCAGATATAGTGGGCGAGAGAAGCAGAAGTGGACTTAAAAGGCTGAGAAAGGAGGCGTGTGAGGGTGGCCAAAGCGAGGTTGGATGAACAAAGGGAGAAAAGGCGAGAAGGAGAAAAACTGAGGGGGTGCTGAATGTTGGCCGCTGTGTGCTGAACTGAGTGCTTGGAGATTGCAGCCAATGTCAATGGAGGAAGCAGGGGTTGTTCCAATGGGCAGTGGCTGTCGCAGACCTGAATGAGGGAGAGACAGTCAGATTTATCGAAGACTTCCCATATGTGCTGAGATTTCTCACTGAATTAAGTGAGAATGTGATTCAAAGTAATTATAATGAGCAAAGCAATTGATTAGGGTGTAACCTAGCTTGACTTGGGAGGTGTGACACACGCACAGACATTTCATTGTGTCTTTCCCTTCTATGTAAAAGGAGCAAATATTCCAAGTGCAAACTGAGAGCAATGTGGGTCTGCCAAGATTTCTAAGACATTCCAAGGTTACAGATAGTTATGTGTTTCCAACCAAATGGCGAAGTCTAAATAGAAATACTAAGAGAGAAAAGAGTTTAACAGAGAGAAAGGTGGTGGCTTTGAATCATTTTAGCATTGCGATATTAGACTAAAAAAATGGAGAATGTGTTCACTCCAATGTAAAATGTGAGATTGCAATTTGTGGTTTTTATTTTTGCATATGCCACATCCTGCTTGTTACATTGCATTTACTACTTTCATCGCAAACATTGTATGCTGAGATGAGACTTTGAACTGCATGTAAAGTACAAGATAAAGAATTAGCACAGTGCTGGTCCATTTCTTCTGTGTTCTGTTTATTTGTGGTGATGCATAGACAGATACAAAGCTAGGAGGCATTTGATACCGCCTGTGGTAAAATTGGTGTGTTCAGCCCTACTGAAGGTATGGCAATTGTAACCATAGAGGACCTGAATAAAAGAAAATAAGAGGATGCTCATTTCCCATGTTTGGATGCATGTTGTAGCAAACAAAGGAATGGCACATCGGTGCATGCACTTGTAAGTGGTGGTAGTGGTCTTTTGAAAGCAACCAAGAAGTATACACAACCCTACAGTTCTTAGTTATCTGGCCAAGCCCACCTACTCAAGGACCTTTGAATAATGGTGAATGAGTGAAACTGGGAGAACGTGGCTGGGATATTTGGGTTTTCTTCAATGGGGTTAAAACAGTTTCATATTTGAAGGAGACAGGGAAGAGTCCAGTGGCGAGAGAGAGAGAGAGAGATGTTTAGTGCTTGGAAGGATGGGTGCTAATTTAACAGGAGAGGCAGGGATGAAATAGTTTAGAGTAGAAGAGGTAGGAGGTAGGCATGGTGGATAGAAGGAGTGTTGGGGAGGGAGAGAAACGAGAGCTGTGGAGTGTCACACATTTTGGAGATTCTGGAGGAAAAGTAGTGAGCAAAGTCATTAGCAGTAAAAGAGGAGTTGATAGATATTGTCTTGGGAGGCATGATCAAAGATTAGATGGTAGATGAAAGTTTGTGGGGGTGATTGCGAAAGGAGGAAATTAGGTTTGTGGAGTAGGAGGATTTGGCAAAGGTCAGGGCAAGTATTAGGGCAGCAGTGGAATTTGTGTAGGGTCAGTATAGTATAGGTGTCCATTGTTTGTGCCAGTGTTGTAGGTCATGGTACAGATTTGTTTTGAGGTTCTGAATTTAAGAGGTGATCCAGGGCTGAGGACAGGGACTGGATGCTATGACTGTGCAAGCAGGATACTGTTGGTCGAATGGATTAATAAGTGCATAGTGTCAGGATTAGTAGACTCACCAGGGTCTGTACTTAATTCAGTTAGCACCCCTTCATCTTCACCTGTCTTGCTGGAGCTGGTTCTTGGGTTCTTGTCTCTTCCTCTTGTGTTACGCTTTTTTTGGGAAGAGATATGATATCCCTCGGAAGGAAGCCACTATGCCTGCCTTGGTAGAAAGGGCGGGCTAGTGGCCCCTTCCCAGAGGAAGCCGCAAGATGTGGGGTTTCTGTGGTATGGTGCAGTGAATGTTGTTTATGGTGCGGAAATCTCCAGCAGGATGTAGAAAACAGGCTCCCAGTGTTGAGTACCAATAGAGATATCCAAGAAGCACAGATCCGAGATCAATACAGTTCCCCAGAGATCCAGAAAGGTCCAAATGAGAAAGGCAGGGCTCAGGGGAAAGAGCCGGGAGCAAAGCAGGGACCAAGCGACAGGGAGAGGAGAATCACAGAGGAGGGGAGAGCAAGAAGGAAGGAGGCTAGAAGAGCTGGTGTAGCGAGAAGCAGAGCACAGAGGAGCTGTGCACAGTTCAAAAGGGAAGAAAGCTAGCAGGAATGAAGAAAAGTCCCAGGGAAGGCTTCGGGGGACAGCCGTGTGCAACGGCAGCAGGTAGGAGCCAAAGAGAGAGCTGTAGAATGCCAGAGGGTGCAAAGGGCACAAACAGACGCTGGAGGAAAAGAAAAAAATAAGCATCTCACCCAAAGCGATGAAGTCTTAGGGGTTGCAACGTGCAGACCGGCGGGTGCCGACTGACTATAGGCAGCCCGGTGGCAGCCATGAGGGAAAAGAGTAGACCGCTCCTCTGAGCAGACAAAGAACTTGATGGCATCTTTCAATGGTGTCAAACCTCCATTGATTGCACAAGCGCCACTCTCTCTGGCGCGTGACACATAGTGAAAGTCAGAAAAAATACTTTATACTGTGGAATGAGTGGCAATGTAATACCAGATTTCAATACTATTCGTACAGGTTCAACATTCAGTATCCATACATTGTTGTTGTTTACTGCCAATAAATGTGCCCGCACTTGTTGTAATTCACTCGGTAAAGGCAAAGTCACAAAGCGTGAAGTGGAATTCAGCTGGGGTGAAATGGTCAAAAACACTCCGTCTGGCGAGCAGTAAATCACTGCATTCGATTTCTTCAACACATTTAATCCCAGAAGATTCTCACCACAATTCATAGTCAATGAAAATGGACATGAGTCGGTGAATGGACCCAAAGCTGTCAGTACCGGTTGAGAAACCGGACTCACTACCGGAGCACCAGAGAGCCCTACAGAAACATTATTTTGGCCTGAAAGTGGGATATCTGGAACCCGCAGATGGTCAATGGGACACTTCTGTGCCCCTGTGTCTACAAAAAAAAACATGCTCTCTATTCCAAACTTTCATTTCTATGTAGGGTCCTTTCAGATCTACGGGAATAGCAATAGGTTCCAGACTCTGATTCAGGCTGTCCTAGTAAAATAAAACATCATCACATGTGAAATCATCAGTAAAATAGGAGGTGAATTGTTTTCAAAAGTGTTTGCATTACCAGTATTCTGTTGCTGACCCCCCTGATTACCTGCATTATTGTCATGTGGCTGGTTCTGTTGATTCCGAGCAAACTGATTTCTATTCAGACCGGGCATGCCATTGCATGCTCTCGATCTTCTACCGATCATTCCATTCGCTGATCTCTGCTGGAGGGTCGGACACTGTGCCCTCCAGTGACCTTCTTGCCTACAATAGGCACATTGGTTCACATGTACTGGCCCTGTTGGTGGCATGAACTGGCTTCTCGGTTGTGTATTCCCATTATTCCCACCCTGTGCTCCTCTTGCAATCTGTTGCAGAAGTACCCTAGTTTTTAAATCTCCTTTCTTCTTCTCTATTTTCTCTTTCTCATTAATTACTCTACTGAGTCATATGTAAAACCTCTAACTGAGATTTTGCCTGCAATTCACTTCCAGAAGCAATGACCGGTGACTGAATGTCCGGCACTGATTCTCACACAAATTTGTCAACTAATAATCATTTCCCAGGCTCCGTACTTAAGTCTTGACCACTAAAATCTGAAAACACTTGTTCAAAACTATTAAAAACTCTGTTGCTCCCTCTGTCTTTCCTTGCACATATGCAAGCAATTTATCACAAATAATTCTCATCTCAGGTACTAAAGTTTTAAGCTAATTCCAGGGTAACCCAAGTATCTCCCATGGCAGCTTGATCGTCTATGGTCCTAATTTGCTTCCATAATCTGTCGGTAAAATTACTGTGAACAGTAAGTCGATGTCACCTAAAGTGAAAACCGACAAATTCAGAACTGACTGTATTTCTTTGTAAACGCCTGTAGAATTCTTTCTAATATCTGTAATTGATTGCTTAGGGTATATACTTCCTTTTGTGAAAAGGGAACATGAACAAATTGTGAAATGTAATGGGCTGGAATGGTCGTGGCAGGTGCTCCCCCTGCAGCAGGTATCTCCACCTTTGGAACAAGAGTTGGAGGAACCTCTCTTATAGGCAATTGGGGAACGTTTGAACATTTATTAAGGAGTAAAGCCAAATCAAGTGCTAATGAAGTTAGTGTGGTGTCATCACAAAACAAACACTTATAAATGACCATAATGTCAGCAGGACAACACAAATTCTTTATCAAAAATGAATCTTGCAAATATTCTGCCATAACTTATAATTTCTTCTTATGCATTGATGGAGAAAATTGGCTAAACGTGTCATCTACTTCAATAGGTGTAATGGAAGCATCTGAAATCCCTCTAAGAGCATCTCTTGTACCTACACAAGTTTCTTCGCTGATTATTTTTGATGGCGGAAAAAATCTCTTCTGCACATACGAAGGCAATCATGTGCCTTCGTCTAATGCTATTTGGTGCAAACGATCTTTCAGTGGCCCTCATTACGACCCTGGCGGAAATCGAAAAACGATGGCGGAAATGTAATCCCGCCATCGAATACCGCTCGGTGCGATTATGACCCGTCACCGTAAAGTACGATGCCATTAGCGACACCGTAGTGAACGCCAACGCTAACTGCACCAAGTACGCGCACGCGCGCCATGCAAAACCATAATTACCACCATGGCGCAACGGTACGCGAATTCTGACCCTAGCGTACATTTACTTAACGCCATCAAGCATGGCGGAAAGTACCATTCCGCCATGGTGAGAATTACGGCATCGTGAACCAACCGTAAATGGCCCTACTGAGTGCCTGTACACCACTCCCTGCCCACATTTCACAACTCCTCGTAGGTGCAATGAAGTCACACAATGAAACCAGTGAAATGTACAAGTCACCCATGCATGCCAACGAACAAATGAATGTAGGGGCTCCAAGTGCCTTGTGAGTGGCCATCCATATTTGGCATGTCACCATTGCCGTACTGATGCAGCACAGGCATGTGAAGGTTCAAGTACAGCAATATGAACTGAAATATGAGACAAAACAACAACAGGCCCCCATCGCTTGACACCAGTGTAAGGCAACATTCAAAGCAGTATCCTGAGGGAGACTGCACCAGCCCTGTACTCTTGATAGTAAACAAACAAACCATCAGCATAAGCATGTACCACACAAGTTGGCAGAGTGACTGAGCAGCCAGGCTCATCTCAAGAGGGGCCAATGGGAGCTGCAGGGCACAGATGGCACGAATACAGAAGCTATTCCAATGGACATGACCTCAGTCTCCCTCCAAGAAACGCACGCAAACACAGGCACCTGTGACCAGCCATTTTCTGATAATCACATCATTCCACCAATCCACCTGGCTGACCGGCATCTGTTACACAAAAGCTAATCCCCCGCCCCTGAGCATGACATCATTAAAACAGTCATAATGGCAGCCCCTATCCCTGACCTTACTGGGCTTCGTAGGCAAACGCGGCCAGTACAGTACCACGCAACTATACTCAGAAGCTGGAACCCAATGCAGATCTTCTCACAATACATCGCTCCACAAATAGGAATATGCTACATTACTTGCAAAGAATAACGCTACACGGTTAATATCAGAATAACATTTTAATGCACATCAAATTCACCAAGCCCATACAGCTATTAGGTCATAAACTCCAAAATATTTTTCATTACTGTGTGCTGCATCCGCAATAAATGACCAGCTTCTTCTTGTGTGACGCCCTGTTCCTTCATGGTACACAGGGGCTACATTCACGTTCAAAAAGGCAACATGGAAGCGCCTAGAACCGCAGGGCCGTCCCATTAGGTAGGCACTAGTCCAGCTGAAAGGTTGATATGTTGCTCCTAGCCACTAGTACTGCGTAAGGGCATGTGGCCCATTGGCGATCGTCCCATAAGATCGTAATGGTGCTCCACTGATTAACTTGAAGCAGCAGGTGTCGGGAGTAAAAGCCATCTGCAGGAGTGGCATACAGATGGCAGCGGCAAAAGGGGAGGAGATACCTGTCACCCAAATGAAATGAAAAAGAATAGTATGGGCATCAGAACTTCATTTGTATTACTCACTTCAATGCTCACACTAAATCTACAGCCATATGCATGCTAGCCCACTCAAAAGGATTATTTCCACCCAAAAATCACTTGCGAATCATAACTATATAAATCGAGGTGAAAACACTATTACAAACGAGTGTTTGTGTGCATGCGTCTGTTAAAACAGAATCCATTAGATGGGATTAGTATTGTGCATAGACACAAGTGTTTGAAGGCGCGTCGAGACAGGGAGGGTTCAACAAGGGCAGATAGACGATGGTCCCACTATGGCAGCTCTGCATCACATAGCGCAGGGGAAGGGGATAGATTCCAAAAAGCCATGTACATGGCAAACTCTCAATTAAATCATCTGTCCATGCATCCATACATCATTCCCTCATCCCGGTATAAAAACGCCTGATTATATACTCACATAACATTTGAAATTTCCATTGAGTCTGTGCGTAATGCAGTCTGCAAAATCCACTGTGCTCCAGCCCGGAATTCTAGTGTTGTGAAGTAACATGTATTTGGGAACGTCCTGCCTTATCGTCCACTACGCTATTGCGCATCCCATACTATTCATATCAATCATTGCATTCTCGCCATGGCCCCTGTCCCAAGGACATTAAACAATAGAACGTTATATTTGCAGTCAGACCTGTGGGCATCTCCTCGCCGCTAGCTGAAAACCGAAAGCGCTGTCCTTCGAATTCCTCATTTGCAACATGACGTCGAAAAGGCATCTGTGACCGCTTGAAATCACAAATTCATCCATGTAGTGCGGCAGTGTGTGAAAATGGCAACTGGCTTCACTCACAAATGGGACGCCCCGCCCGTCGGTGAACCTCGGTATAGTGCTGCATGAGGGTCCACCGTTAATCGAGTACTACATTCCACTGACCCTTCACAAGTTTGTTCGCGACTGCAAAGATAGTATGTGAAACAATGGGACCATAGCAGAATGAACATATAAACCAATATTTCACTGCATTCGGGATTAAATACATGATTGTAATAGCAAGATGCCATGCGTCACATTGCAGCGTTGTGTGCGGGACGTGCTCGCCCAAAGGGGATTGCAGCTGGCACAGGTGGAATGAATCACCACAGGTGGAGGCTATACAGCCTGAAAACACATAAATTGCACACCCAGCCCCCTCCCACAACCACACCCACTCCAAAATGCTACCGGCAGGACTAGCGATGTTGGCCCTGGGGGACCTGATAGCACTGCAAGTACTCCAACTTCAAGAAGAAGACGAACACCAACTACTACAACAACCGGCCGCACAGAGGAGACGCAGGAGGAGGAGGAGGGCAAGGCAGGGCCAGCAAGGCCCACCAGCACAGCCACTACCACCACGCAGGCAGCCCGCAATCCCACGCCTCCGAGCTCATCCGTTCAACCTCACTGCTGAGCAGATCCACACCCTCTACCGTTTGGACCGGGACACCATAACCGCCATTGTGAACATGACACACGCTGACCTTGTCAGCATGATAGATAGCCCAACCGCCATCCCACCCCTACTGAAGGTGGTGTCTGTACTCCACTTCCTGGCCACAGGCACCTACCAGCACACAGTCGGACAGTTGCATGGCATTTCACAGCCACTGTTGTCACGGACACTATTGCAAGTGCTCGATGCCCTCCTGAAGCACGCAGACGACTACATCTCTTTACCACGCTCGGAGCAGGAGATTACAAACACAAAAGTGGGATTCCATGCACTTGCCGGCATACCGGGTTGCATTGGTGCCATCGACTGCACCCATGTGGAATTGGTTGTCCCACATGCCATGGAGGTCCAGTACCGCAACCGGAAACAATATCATTCTCTTAATGTACAAATGGTGTGTGACTCCAACAGGATCTTTACACATTGTTGTGCCCGATTTCCTGGATCAACCCATGATTCTATGGTCTTGAGGAACTCTACAATACCACGCTACATGGAGCGACACGCAAGGAACAGATCCTGGCTACTCGGTGAGTCTCATTTCATGCATGATAATGTGGGGTATGTGATGCGGCAATGACCTGGCAGGAAGGGGGGGGGATGCGTACGTAGCAATGTCATTCCACAAACATCCTTTATTGTCCACATACAGGTGATGCCGGGTATCCACTGAAGAGATGGCTCCTTACACCACTCCGGAACCCACAGAACCAGCATGAGGAGGACTACAACCATGCCCACTCACGTACCCGTGTAGTCATAGAACAGGCATTCGGCCTACTGAAGGCTCGTTTCCGCTGCCTCAGCAGGTCTGGCGGGGCACTCCTGTACCGCCATGAGAAGGTTGCAAAGATGGTCATGGCATGTGTCATGCTACACAACATGTGCGTACGTAGAAATGTGCCCATGCCCCCTGACGCAGAACTGCAAGCACCTGAAGATGGTCATGATGAGGGTGGGGATGTGGCAGCACCTCAAGGAGTCCGCGAGGCACAGGAGGCCCGTGACATTCGTCAGAATATCATAGATTCATGCTTCTAGCACTCACGCCTGGTGGCTGATACATGGACACGGGACTTGTGGCACTGTGTGTGTCTGGAACATGCACAATGTGGACTGTACGCCTATAAAGGCCTCGTACACAAAGATCAATGTCCACACATCTCATTGGATGATTATGAAATGTTTATAGCATATGTGAAATTATATTACACACCCCATCGACCCGCCACCCAAGAAAGCCCAACACCCCCCTCCACCCTCCTACCTCCCCCCCGAACACCAGTGTCCAAAGATGCTCATTGTCAGTGGGCAGACGCTATTGCAAGCCCCCTCTCCGGGTATCAGGGGCACCCCTGCCTGTGGAGCGCAGGTTCCTCCCAGATCTACGTTGGGGGCTGCCCTGGACGGAACTTGCAACGGATGATGTCTCTGCCTGCTCACGTCCATGCATGTCCCTAAGGGTTTGTGAGAGCTCAGTGAGCACACGGCGCACAGCGGCAAGTTCACCACATACGTCTTTGGATGTTGCATGCAGTTCCCCCCTCAGGTTCTCGGTGCTTCTCTCCATTTGTACCCTTAGTGTCTCTGTACTTCTCTCCATTTGTACACTTAGTGTCTCTGTACTTCGCTCCATTTGTGCCCTAAGTGTCTCAGTAGATGTTTCTATGGCTGCCTTAGAACCCCCACATTCATCAGCATGCTCCTTTAGGAGCGTGGCCAGTTGCTGCTGTTGCACGATCACCTGGTCGAGGGACTGTTGCCTCTGCTGGGCCATGCCCATTTGCGGTGGTGTCACAGAGGGGCTGATCACCTCATGTTGCCTTGCCACAGGGCTTGTGGGGGATGGCCAGTCGTCGTCTTGTGGGTGCCCCTGCGTGGTATCCTCATGGTGTACGGGATGAAACAAACAGGGGGATTGAGACAGGTCATGGATGGGTCCTACATCGACAGCACCGTTTTCTGTGTCGGAGCATGCTGGCATTAATGCAGTGTCACCTATGGTGCTGCTGCCACCAGAAGCAGTGCCTTCTGTGGCATCCATTGGGGGGACCTGTGGTGCTGCTGTTGTGGGCATGCTGGCTGCTGGGGTGCCTGTTGAAGTCCCCTCCTGTGTGCTGCCACTTGATTTGTGCTGCTGCCGTGTCTTGATCCGTGCAGCTGAGGTGGAGGGTCTTTGGCCGTTGGTCCTGGCCCTCTTTGCAGGTGTGCTGGTAGGGGTGTCCTGAAGCTCGTCGTTTGAATCGGACCCTGTGGTGGAGTAAAGGAGGGCGAGCGTTATTTATGGGTCTGTGGAAATTGGAATGGCAATGTATCACATGCATTGGGGTGGTACCTGAGGGTGATTTGGTTCAGGGCCTTGGAGGTGGTTTCATTTTTGTGTGGATTGAGGATGCAGTTGTTTTGCAGCCTGCAGTTAGGGTGTGCATGCTGCACGTGTAGAGGGTGTTTTTAGGATTTTTAATTATTTATGTATTTAATGTGACTTTTAAAGTGCGCTATCAGGCCAATGTATGTGGACGTTCTCCTGGACATGTGTTTCTGTTGCACTATGTGGACACATGGTACTTCACATGATTGGACATTGTGGATTTAGCATTGTTTTATTTGGCCCACCTACCTGATTCTTCGGATGTCTGCACTCCTTTCTCCATCCCTCCGACTCCCTCTATACTCCCCATTCCAATGGTGGAGGCACAGATTTCTTCCCAGGGGGTCAACTTGATGGGTGATTCCGATCCTCCCCCGGTAGCTGTGGCAATGTTACGGTTGGCTGATAGTATGCTCCGTACGCGTATCCGCAAGTCGTCCCATCACTTTCTGCATTGCTGTGGGTTGCGGGGTGCGGTCCCCACCGCACTTACCCGCTGTGCCACCAGGGCCCATATGGCCTTCTTGTTCGCAAGTGCCGTCCTGGTCATTTGCGTCGAGAAGACGACGGCAGCATTCTCCTGGATGGTCTCTGTGAGCACGGTGAGTTCCTCATGGGAGAAGTGGACCTGCCGCTTGCGGTCGCACGCTTTTTTAGCAACTTTTCCCATTTTGATTGTTTTAACTAGGGTGGCTAACGGGTTGGGATGTGTCTCAGGGTTGGATTTTTAATGGTTGTATTGGGATTCTGATTTTATAGGTGTACGGCGTGCTGTTTCCCGTTCCGGCCCCATGTTTTTACTTCCGTTTCCGTATATTTACGGTCACCGTATTTTGCGATTACCGCTCATTACGGTGACCGCTATGATGGGTGGTGGAATTGCATCTAGGGCGCCGTACGACGGCGGTGAGGGGCGTTTTGGGGACATTTCCGCCATCGCGGACTTTGCACTTCCGCCATGGCGTAATGCTCGTGCCCGATGGGTCAGAATTAGCCGCACTTTACTCCATCGTGCAATGGCGGAAACGCTATTTACGCTATGGCGGTCAGGTCAGTTACTTTCCGCCAGGGTCGTAATGAGGGCCAGTATCTTTTGTTCAGTAATAGCCCCATGGTATGATGGAGAATGCAAAGTCGCTGATTTGTTAACCCTTTCTATATACTTTTCTGCCCACTTCCATAATTCCCTCTTTCCTTCAGGCGATATTGTGCTATGAGTTACAATCCTTTGATCACTAACAGTATAATCATATGTCAATAGAGGAATGCTAGAAGCAATCGGTAACAAAAGCAAGAGTGCATCATGTGCACTAGGAGGCAAAGGAAAACTATCAGAATGTGTAACTGGTGCAGGCAACGCTGGTTGCACTTGTGGTGCTTGTGGCTGTGGCGATACATATGGAGGTGTTGTGGTAGGAAATGTTCTCCCCTCATTTAACAATTTATTTATCAATTCATCAGATGCATGCAAATCATTTGACAGGTATATTTTCTGTACTTCTAATTGGAAACCCCTATCCATCTTTCTTATGGCATTTTCCTCTTTTTGCTGGTCATGTGTTGAGGCTTTAACAGCCTGTGTAATGTGTTTAAGTGCATGTTTCTCTCTGCTTCTAAGACATTGTGTGGCATCCTTCTGCCAATCCCTAACAATGTCAAATGCTGCCGGTCTCGCTTTCTCTTGCAACCGTACAGTTTCCAAATGCCCAATTCTCGCTATCTCTAAAATCCCCAATTTCAGCCACTGAAGTTCTGGTTCATGGTTGCTTTGATGATGCCAAATACTATTGAATAATACAACTCCTATACCATACTTTACAAACATATCATATGCCGGCGATCCTGGTGGAAGCGCCGGCTGACTATGTTCCAAATCATTCATTTGTCTTCCCCTGCAACGAAGTGTTGCCCAACAGGATGACAACTTACTAAAGCCTGGCATGTGTAAACAAGCAGTTCTACCTGGCCAATATTTGCACGTGTTCAAATATTTCAAAGCAGCATCAGGTAGCACTGTCTGTTTGAAACAGACTCACCTGATTCCAAAGGAAGAAAAATCTCCCATCAAAAATCAAAGCAACCAATCCTTATGGCGGGTCCCTGATAGTCGGATCTCAGTCCTTCCGCTCAGTGCTTGTCAAGCGATGGGTCCTGATCTTAAGAGCCCACGTTCCCGGCGCAATTCTGTTAGTCCAAAAACAGGAGGCTACTGCAAAGAAATGAAGACACACCAGTCACGAGGAACAAATATATAAACAAATCCTCTTCCGGGGGCCAACAACGTCTGAGTCCCGGCACAGTAAGCCACAGAATCACCGCAGCGGGACCATCGGGGCGGGCCCTGCCTCCAGCACACACACTGCTGCAGTTACGGGAGCGGAGCTCCGGTGTCCCCAATCAACCCTCTCCCTCTGAGTCTGCGGGACCCGGCGCTCTTTCCAGCTCCCCTCCCCGCACCCCTTCAGCAAGAAGACCGCAGCCCGCACAACTCCATCCCAGCCCGAGGTTCGGGGCGCGGGGCTGCACACGCAGCGGGTGCTGTGGCCGGAGGGTGAGACTCGTAGCTGGCTCTCTACCCCACCGGCGGGGACAACAATCAACCAGCCGCGGGGCCACCCCAGTGCTCCGGGTCCTGCCTAGCACACTGGTGCTCCTGCTGACTCCAGCCTGCAAACCCCATACATCCGGCAACAGGGGCTCCCTACCGCAGCTCACATATCTCCTTCCCCGCCCGTGGCTTAGGGTGTGGGGCTGCAAATACAGCGGGTGCTGCGGTCGGAGGGTGAGACTCGTGGCTGGCCCTCTCCCCCACTGGTGGGGGCAACAAACAACCAGCCGAGGGGCCGCCCCAGCACTCAGGCTCCTGTCAAGCACACTGGTGCTCCTGCTGGCCCCAGCCTATGGGCCCTTCCATCAACAAACGGACCGGAGCGGTTGCTCCCACACATACTCCAGCCACAGCGCCTCGAGCATCCATGACAGAGGACCACCGCGGCATCCCCGCCTGGGGCTCCTGGGGTGTCAGCGTTCCCCGAGGTCTACAGCTATACAGGCCCTGTGAGGCAAGGAGCGGGGAGGGGTGAGAGGTCCCGCCTGAGCCCACTATAACTTTCAGCCCAGCACCAAGAGGAATCTGAGTCCCCACTGCTACTGGGCCTCCCCCGGGTCGCCTCAGCCATCCTCAGGCATACTCAGCCTTCCTGCTCACCGCCTCTCCTCCTCCTACACCCACCTGGTCCAACTACCACAATCACCGAGGCCCCCGGCGCCTAGCTGGGGACAGAAAGTGTCCTCTTACATCCGCCTCCTCTCTGCAATTGTTTTCCTGGGCCTGAGCCTGGCTGGTCGGGAACTCAGCGAGGGCCCCCGAGCTCTGCTTTTACGAAGCAACACTAAAGATCCTGTGCGCACAGCTCGACCACAGAAGCCCAGCCACCTCAACATGTCTAAATCCAGCAAAGCATCCAAACAATCAGACATTGTCTCCCTAATGGCCATCTTGGCCGAGAGAGCAAAAAAGGGGGAACCTCCAGAAGATTCCACTGAAATCTCCGCCTCTGCGGCGACTGCCTCGACTCCGACTTCGGGGCATCTCAAAATCCATCACAGATGCGGATCTAAAAAGCTACGTCTTGGCCCTCCTCAGATTTATAATCACCCTCCAGGATACCTCACCCCCGGAACTGGACCGAGTACATAGAACATCTCCGAGAAGGGAGTCCAACTTCCCCCCGGAGGTCCTGGTAAGGGTCCATTTTTTCCAGCTAAAAGAGGAAATTATGCGCAAGGCACGACAAATGCGGTAGATCACTTTCCAGGGAGCCACGATCTCACTCTATCAGGATTTGGCCACCTCCACCCTACAAAAATGAAAAACTATGCGTCCTTTAACGGAATGGTTACGCGAAAAACAAACCCCATACCAATGGGGATTCCCAGCTTCGGTCAGATTGAAATGGGACAGATCCCAGAAGCAGATTAGCTCACCAAAAGAAGCAGCTAAATTCATGGGCCTGGATGGTTCGGACGGAGAAGCGGGCCCTGAGGAATCGGTCCACCCCCAACGGGAGAAGCCGTCAACAGGAGAATGGTCAAAGGCAGGCAGGCGACGCAGACCACGGGGTCCCCACAAGAGGGACAACATGCCGGGATGAGCAACCATCAACTACTTCTGTGGAATACGGCTCTTCTACCTCTGATGTGAGTTCCTTGCCATTCTCCGAAAGAGACTCCTCCGGGTCCGCTGGGGCTCGAGAGGCTGTCCCCAGTAGGATGTAGCCACCAATGGACAATACGTGAAAACACTCCGACAGTGCGGGAGCGAAGCCTGAGCTCCTGCATAGGTCACTTCAGCGGCCCAGTTGGCCAACGTCAGGCGCCTCGGTGCCACCAGTTCCCCAATGGCAGTAGGATGACGGTTCTCCTACCAGTTCTTGGAGGGGGGTATGGGTTTTAATGCATTCAGGCCAAGGAGGGGAGCTCCTGCTCCATCGGATCCCGGCCTGCCACTTAAGCGAACAGCACAAAGTAACAACACCGGCATCTCTACGAGTTCTCTGCAGCTATCACTCCTGACCGATAGTTCCTCGTCCCCAGGGGGGGTTCGTGAACAGTGGCTCATCTAGCACAAAATCAAAAAAAACAATGGCAGGAGCCAACAAAATAACAATCCTCACTTGGAACGTCCAAGGCCTAAACTCTCCACGCAAACTGTCACTTGTCGGCGGATATCGTTCTTCTTCAAGAAACACACCTGTTGCAAAAAGACGAACGCCGGGTGAGATTCAACAGGTATAAAAGGGGTTTCTTTGCCTCCTCCAGCCAAAAGAAAAGAGGTGTAGCAATATTGCTTACCGATAAAATTACTCTGTCAAAAATCACCATAACGAGGTACCCAGACGGGCGCTTTCTTCTCCTAAAGGGCCTCTTTGAAGAACTCCCGATCACCATTGTATCGATCTATGGCCCCAACACAGCTCAAGCTAATTTCATAGCTGAACTAACATCAATCATCACGGCTTTCCGCGAGGGCCATCTTATCATGGATGGGGACTTCAATTGTATGCCAAACCCACATGTGGATAAGACTTTACCACCAACAAACATCGACTTTACGCAAGCCCTGTCCATTGCCAAACTCCTCAGGGAAACTGAAACCGTTGACGCCTGGAGGCTGTTTAATGACACTGCGAGAGACTACACTCATTACTCCTATGTCCACAAGGTCTTCTCAAGAATTGATCTCATACTAATCTCTGGAGTCCTATTTCCCTCCCTTAACAATGCAGAAATCCACACCGGCATGATTTTGGTTCACTCCCCAGTCTCAGCTGCTCTAGCCATCTCGGGCCAAAAACACCCTGTGCAAAGACACTGGAAGCTTAATGACTCACTGTTGTTAGACATATGTATCAGGTCAGAAACCGAAGAAGCTATTTCTAACTATTTCAGTCTCCCATCAACATCATCTGGGACGCCATGAAGGCAGAGGCACGCTAATCAGCGCCGTAGCAGAGCAGAGAAGAGTCTCAAATATCATGTCAGCCAAGCTGGAGGAAAAAGTAAAACAATTGGGGAATGAATTGAAATTGCACAGCTCTAGAAAGACAGAAAGAGCCTTGAGGAAAGCACAAACCGTGCTCGAAATGCACTGTGTCGACCGCACGGCCAAATTCCTAGCATTTACAAAACAATTCTATTACAGTAAAGGTAACAAGGCGAACAAAGTACTAGCGCAAAAACTGAAAAAGATGCGCACCCGGAATAACATTCTCAAATTGAAAGGGGAAGACAGGACTCTGCGTTACACTGAGTCTGAGAAAATGGAAGAACTATTGAAACACCACAAATTGATAATCTCAGGGAAACCCACCACTCTAATCTCTCTGCCTGAATACTTGCGCTTCACCCCCTCTATCGACCCGCTCCAGTTGAAAGACCTGGAATCCCCCATCACCAGTGAAGAAATCCTCGAAGCCATAAAATCTCTCAAAACTGCTGCCCCTGGTCCGGATGGCCTGTCCGCAAACTTCTACCAAACATTTGCTAGAATCCTAGCCCCTCAAATGGCAGTCTTATTCAATTCCTTCCTATCCTCTAAGTCAGTCACTACCTCAATGGCAGAATCACTCACAGTCCTACTACATAAACCCGGTAAAGATCCCGAGCTAGTAGCCTCTTACCGCCCAATCTCACTCCCGAACAATGACGGCAAAATCTTTGCCAAAGTTCTGGCCAGTAGGCTAGGGCCGATCCTGCCAACACTGATTGACCGGGACCAAACAGGGTTCATTCCAGGGAGAGCGACCCATGACAACATCAGGAGAACGATAGATATCATCGAAAGTGCCCATAGGTTAAAGGTGGGAATGGCCGTCATCTCCTTAGACGCACACAAGGCCTTCGATCTGGTCGACTGGGGCTACATCAGAGCAGTTCTCGAACACTTCGGCTTCGGCCCAAACTTTGTCACATGGGTAATGGCTAGCTATAAACCTCCTACCACGCGGCTCCGAGTCAATGGCGCCAGGTCAGAGACAATCCACATATCCAGGGGCACCAGACAGGGTTGCCCTCTCTCCCCGTTAATCTTCGCCCTATCAATGGAGCCCTTTGCAGCAATAATCAGACAAAACCCTAGAATTAGGGGCATATCTGTTGGAAACCAGGAATACAAAATAGCGCTATATGCAGATGACGTGTTAATAACGGCATCTAGCCTGGCAATATCCTTGGGCGCCCTATGGGAAGAGATCACAGAATTCGGGTCCCTGTCCGGGTTCAAGGTGAACCTTAATAAATCCGCCGTGCTTTCAGTCAATCTATCCACACAAGAAAAAACCTCCCTCAGCTCCCGAATGCCAATCCCTTGGTCAACAGGCCCAATTTCTTACCTCGGGGTACAGATACCCAATGTCCCATTACGCTTATACTCCAGTAACTTCCCACAACTTATTAATAAGCTCCAAGAGGACCTAAAACGTTGGAAACTCCAGGAAATCTCCTGGTTCAGGCGGATTACTGCTGTCAAAATGAACCTTCTCCCTAGGTGGCTGTACCACTGCACTGCCTTACCTATCCAGATCCCAGGCCCAGCTTTGATAGCCCTCCAGAGGAAAATCCAAGAATTCGTATGGGGGGAAAATACCTTGTATCGGAAAATGAATAATGATGAGGGGGATAGCGCATGGCGGGATGGGAGTCCCAGATCTGGTGAGGTACACCTTGGCGGCGCAACTGTCCCATGCATTCTCATGGGTCCAAGAATCGGACAAACCAAAGTGGACACATCTTGAAGAGGCTTGGTGCCCGGTTCCTCCCTCCGCACTCCCACATCTCCCCGCCACACATCCCCAAGCAGTCACGGTCCACTACTGACAACTAGAGCAACGGTCCGTTGCTGGCAGGCCGCAGCCCGGAGATGGGGCATTTGTGGATCCCTAGGTCCCCTGACCCCTATTTGGAACAATGCCGATTTCTCCCCAGGTATGTCTCCACAGGGTTTCCAACCATGGATAGAGGGGGGCCTGCAAACAACCAGTGACTTCATAGAGGGTGGGGCCCCCATCTCATTCGAGAGGTGCAAAGCAAAATTTGGGGTGAATGAACGAGAACGATTCCACTATGCCCAAATCCGACACTGTCTTTCCCACAGAGCAACGAGAGAAAAATGCTCTAGAGAACTAACGGCATTGGAATTATACCTCACGTCCCCTACTAGCAAAAGCAGGACCTCGACACTCTACCGACTCCTAGACAGGTTAGACCCATCTAAAAAAGAAAGATATATGCTCGAATGGGAAAAGGACCTGGGCAGGGAAATCGATGTGGAAAACTGGGGGAAAATCTGGTCTAGGCTACACAAAAGCTCGCAATGCATCACGAATAGGGAGGGGGGCTACAAACTCTGTTATAGGTACTATATAACCCCCATACAAATCGACAGAGCCAACCCGAATATTCCCGGATCATGTTGGCGCGGATGCTCGGCACCTGGCTCACTATTCCACATGGTGTGGACGTGCCCGAAGGCCGAACTATACTGGAGAGAGGTAGTTAAACATATCAAGGACATCTCGGGCCACTCCATCCCCTGGGATCCCGGAATTATTCTACTGGGTGACACAGGTGATGGCGCTTTCCCACTCTCGGGACAAATCCCCCAGCTATGTACGCACTTACTCCTGGCAGCAAAAATCGCGCTGGCCAGAGTGTGGAAAGACGAAGAAGGCCCCTCAGTGGCACTTTGGTGGGCTAAATGCTGGGATATAGCGGTCGCCGAATAAATCACAGCAATTTGATCTGGCTCTTTGAACAGAACCTTAAACATCTGGGATCCATTTATGGACTATGCGGCCAAATTCCCGGCTCTCACCAGAAGGCCTCTGCTAACCAGGTGGCTCAAAATCACTCCACCCCACTGATACTCGGCCTTCGGCTATACCAACCCAACGCGCCAGCTGCTCCCTAACCTTCAAGAACAGTGCAGGCCATGGACAGGACCAACCAATCCATCATGTTGCCCCCCCTCCATCTCTCATTGTTTTCACTCAGAGACATCATCAACATGTTGTATGCAGCGATCACTAATTTGCTGTTGTTGTGCTTACTGTAATGCTTATTTGTAAAAACCCAATAAAATGTTGTTATGAAAAAAAAAGTTCATATTAACAAATGCATCTGAATGTTTTGAATTGTGCAGCCCTGATGATGAGATGCGACCGCAAGTGTGGCCGTTTCTCTGCATTACTTATACTATGTTATTATAAAACCAATGTGGTGCGCTCCTTGCAATATGGTGCTTTATTTTCACATCTGAAGGGCTTCCATTGGAATCATCCAGAGTGCATCCTTTGGAGGGAGGTCCTGTTTATACCTAGTTCTAATCCATGTGTTGGTATTATGTTTTGAGTTGGGACTTACATCCTTAATAGCCAGAATTAAGTGGCAAAAATCCTCCTATTTTGACAAATGTGGGACTTTCTTGTCGATTCCTTGTTTTCCTTATTGAAAAAATCAGTTCTTAACATTAATTCTGATGCCCTATCAGCTTGGGCTAATACTTGTGATGAAATCCTATCTGATTTGGGCATGACAAGGGACGATTTAATGGGAAATCCATTGAAGATAAGGAGACAACTTTGGGATGCTGGCTCATGCCTGACAGTAGATTCAGTGCCTACCTTCTGGTTATCCTTTGACCTGGCTATAATGGAGAATAATAGGAATTGTATTCCGCCATTCCGCCATTTCTACACAAGTATCCATCTAGACTTGTACGTGAAAACTTGATGCAAATAAGACTGACTTTACACAAGACTTATGAAATAATTGTTTCAAGAACAAATCTAAAATATGTATTATGAATTTTTGTTTTAAACAATGTAATTTATGTATTGGATACTTGTCAGGCACCTATTCAAAAAAATTGTTTTTCAAGGTGCCACACAAGAAAAAAAAGGGGGTTAAGGGAGAAGGATAATAACAATGGTCCTACTAATCCTTGTGACATTAGAATCATGCAAATGCAGTAACAAGAAATGCCGGTAGAGTGACATGCGAAGTGCTAGGGTGGGAAGGGAAGTGCAGGGTAAAGAGGAGAGTGTGCAAGTGAAAATGTGGGTGGGGAGAAGAGGGCCACAGGGGCTAGGCAAGTGCTAAGGGGAGATCGGGAGGGCAAGTGCCAGGAATTTCATGTCTGCATGTGGTGGGGATCCACATGCTAAGTGCGAGGAGAGGGTGAAATGGGCAGGGGTCCTCATGCCCTGTAAAACTCAGAGGCAACCAGGCAGCCAGTCATTGCAGCAGATGGAATGTTAGCAGGGGAGGGGGAGAGGGAAGGAAGAAAAGAAAAGAGGGTCTTGAGGAGCTTCCAGAACTTAAGGGGAACCGGATCAAGTCTGAGAGGGGCATTGAGACCTTTCCAGGGGGAGGCCCCTGCAAAATGGAGAGGTATACCCCCACTCTCTGCTTAGAGAAGCATCTATTCTGCAGAGAGTTGGATCTAGACTACCGAAGTGCTCAAGCAGGGAGGTTTTTAGGAAGAGATTGGATATAGCAGGGTCCCAGGCCCCAGAAAATCTTGTGGATGATGCAGAGGGTCTCAACATTGATCCTAGCAGCAAGCAGGAGCCAGTGGAGAGATGTTAGGGATATAGAGATGTGTTCCCTGGGTTTGAGGCCAAGACAATGTCTTGCAGTCCTATTCTAGATTAGTTTATGGGGGCAAAGGGACAATAAAGGAAGGCTGAGGCAGTTGTCAAGCCTAGAGAGGACCAGAGCCCGGGAGACATTGAGTGTCTGGGGGAAGGAGAGGGAAGGGAGAAAGCCTTTGAGGAAGTGCAGCTGATAGTGGACCTTCCTCGAAAGGTCTGCAATGTGAGGAGAGAGAGGAGTCAAAGATGACACCAAGGTAGACAATGTCATTGTCCTAACACCATCATAACACTGAAATATTGATTTATTGAATTTGCAAATTTGCACCAATTAAGAGTCACAACTTTTGAGCACTTCGATGCTGACCTCTAGTCTTTATACACATTTGAAATGACCAGCAGACATAATTGGTTATTGCGACAACTCATTTTATTACAAATGTCTTGAAACTTGCCAATTCCAATCCTTATATCTAGCTTTATTTTAAGCAACAATAGTTCCTGTTATGTCTTATTGATCATTTTGTACAGCATTTTCATTGAATTTGTTACTGTATTTGTATTATGGACTGTGTGAAAAGTTTAATAACTTTACCTATAACACACAATAAAGAATAACCAAATGAATGCCGTTTTATACAATTAATCACAATACCAGCACAATCTATGTAACAGATTAAAATGTAGCAAAGAGAGATGAAGACAAGTAATTAATCCACAAATGCCCACATCAAATTAATCAACATAGGAATTAGGATTGCATTACTAGTTCATTAATTACATTCCAATAGTGCATTTCCATATGTATTATGACAGAGTCACTTCCTATCATAATCATATTCCACTCTTGAAATGTTTTTTTTTGTTCAGATGTATGATGGTAGGTAGGTTGTTTCTGTTCTGACGAAGGATTTTACCCAATGCAGTTTGGATTTATCAATGTTTGATTCTTGTAGTATCCTTGTTATATTTTTGTGGCTAATGGTTTTAAAAGTTGCTTATATGTCCACTAAGATAAGAGCTTGTCAGAGACGGAAAGACACACTGATTCTGCTCCTATCATTGATCTGAAGCCTACCTCATGCTGGTCAATTATATTGTTTGACTCCACATGCTCAAGGATTTCCTTGTATACGTTGTCCACAATGTCAATGTAGAGATTTTGAGAGGGGATGGCCATGTTGCTGCTTAAAATATGGTTGTTCAATTCAGTGATGATTTTGCACACTTCCTTCTGAGAGTTCGCTGCTGTTCCAATTATTTTGGTGTAGTGGAACTTCTTGGCTTTTTACATGGCTGCTTTGCATAGACACATCTGCTGTTGATATTTGACTTTGTCAGACTGGATGCAGTCTTTTATCCAGGCTATCTCTAACTTTCAGGTGGTTTTGTTGAGGACCCTTTTTCTGGATTAAACCATTTTACTGCTATTTTGTTTGTGAGGAGTTGAAGGTCTTCTGGGGTGTCAGCATTTCCATCCATAAATTCAATTAATTTATGGCATCATTTCGTTCAGCTGGCAGAAATAGATATGAGGCTTGGTGTTTTTCTTTTGTTATGCTAGATCTTCCAGATTAAGGTTTTTCCAGCTTCTTTTCTTTAAGGGTGCTAGGTTTTTGTCTGTGTGTGGTGTGCAAGTTGAGATATTTATAGTGAAAGGGTTCATGTGATAGTCACTTTAAATGACCAATACAATGGAGAGGTTGTAGAAAGTCCATTGATGCAGACGTTTGCAGCTAGCATATGTCGGGCCAGATGAGTGGCTCTGCTCACCATTTGTTTGTGAAAAGGGCTTGCTGGAGAGTAGTGAGCAAATGTGCTGATGTTTTGTTTTCCATCTCAAACCAGATGTTAAAATCTCCTAGTATGATGATGTTCTAGTGTTCCATTGTTAATCTGGATATTGCATCTTCTAGTTTCTCTGAAAGTTGGGATTGCAAGTTCAGAGGTCTTTAAGGAAACACACCAAAATGTTGACCACGTAACTGTGATTACACAGTTATGGCAACTTTGGTACATTTCTTTTTACCGACTCCCATTACTGTGCCCAAACTGAGCAGGGGTCGTGGGGGTGTCGCCCACCCTCCTTGGGTGCAGAAACGAGAGTCAGGGGTTGCAGGGGACAAGAAAGTTAAAAAGAAAAAAAAAGAAAAAGCTCCCTGCAGCGTCAGCTCAGACCCACATAAGTGGGAGGAACTTACGGCGCAGGGATGGCGGGAGTCAGCGGCGCACACAGAAGGGTGCTACTGTAAAGGTAAGTGGGATGGAGGGGTCGGGTAGGGGAATGCAGGCAGGGACAGAGGCAAAGTGATATATCTGATCAATGCGCCATGCATCATTGCCGTTTACATTTTCGTCAGCGCAGTTACGGGCAGCGCAGTGATCACATAGATTTGTCTGTCCAGGACAAGTAGGTGTATTTGGCTGTTGAGTTTGAAACTGACAAGAACGCATTTATAAATGTAGATGGCTGTTGATGGTAGATAGGAGACAGCGATAGGATTTGTATGGGCCATAGCAAGAGCCCCGTTCTTGCATCTCTAATTCTGTGTATCGGTTTTAAAGTTGTTTTGGAGTTTCATATGACACTCATTTGTAGTTGTCTGATAGCCATTTTTCCATGGGCAATATGGCATCTGTACCACCTTCACTTAGAAAGTTGTGCATTTCTTTTGGGTGCCTTGCTATTGAGTATACGTTGACTAGGCTGCCGTATATTGTGTTCTCTGTAGGTGATGCATTGGTGTATGGTTTGTGGTCTGTTATCGGCAGGCCAAATTTTGAGGTTTGTTGTGTCCAAATGTAAGCATGCATGCTTTTCCAGTGTTTGCAGAGACTTCATGTGCTTCGCTGTTGAGAATTTCCCAAGAGTTAAGTGAGGTATCCGTCTGTCCTAGATATTTGGCAGTGTTGTATGTTTTTTTTTCCAGTTTTGCATTATGTATGGAGTGTTAAGTGTGTAGTGATTGCTTTTTGTTCTATTTCTTTTAACTATACTTTTAGGCATGTGTTGAGGTTAGTGGTAGGGCGCACTATTCAGTTTGCAGGTTGTGAGGAAAGGTCCTGCGGTATTTTTCGCAGAGCGTCCCCTTTTTGTCAGCCCTTGCATTACTTGCTTAGTAAATTTGTATATTAAAAGATTTCACAGAATGTAAAAGATCGTAGGTCTTGTTTTTGCAAAATGGCTTTCCTAATTCATCAGACCTTGATGGTGGGTTTGCAAGGTGTGGAATTGAAAGGAGATATTTTAGTCTTAGGTAAAGCCTTGTCTATTATTGATTTGTTGCTCTGTTTGCCCATCTTGTCCACTTGTCTATCTTAACATTGTTTTGCATATGTTGATAGTTGTTGATGTGAACGTAACAGTGTCCTCTGTCCTTGGGCAGCTTCTGTGGCTGAGATGACAATATGTGATGCAGGTTCTCCGAGCCCATACATGTCAAGTACAGGACCTACAACGATTTTGCATTCTATCTTCGGGGTGCCCAGCTTTAGAGCATGTTATGGAGCAATGCAATCTGTCAGTTTCTTGGGTAGATGGTCGGGGATCCAATGTAGTGGTAAAGGAACATTATCTGTCTGAGACTGTTGGGTTGTACTAAAGTTAACAATGCAAGGTGCCTGCTTTAATATTGCAGTGTAATGCGGTTACATTGGAGAAAACTCAGTTAGAAATATACAAAAGACAGAAAGAGAACACAAAAGAGAGCAGCGAAGTGCCCAAGTGCCCCCATGTCTGGGATCGCCTTCACTGGTAATGTTGTAACAGTGCAGTGCAATGGCCCTATGTCTGAGAACACCTGGATATGAAATGTTTTGTATATTAGTGCAATGTACTTGTCTGGGAAACCTTATATAGCAATACAATGCAAAGTGATGCTCCCACATCATCTCACTGCAAACTGCATCCCAGCAAACACCCAGGGATGTGCATAGGTCGGCCACTTCATCACCAGATTGGGCAACTGTGTTCTTCCAGCAATGTGAGGAACTGCAGACTACACGATAAAGCCTTCTGGAAGAGGCACATTGGCCCCAGGGTTCCATTTGCATGCTCACTGAGAAAGTGAAAAATGTGGGTGTCTCTGTGTCAGAGTTATCCTGTGTCATAGACCAAATATTGTTCTACCACAATTAAATATTTAGTCAGCTTCTTCAAGTCCTGACACATATGGCTCCTCATACACAGCACATTGCACAGCCTGTGCCCCAACAGAAGGAGCAGTCCATAGCTCCCGACGTACGACACAGGCACATCATAGGGTGGGGGGACATGATTCGTTGCAGGCTCAGAGTCACAGATATTCTTCATGTTCAAACAAGAAAACAACTAACAGATAATTATCACACACATTCACAAACTCCCCTGATGGATATGCGCCTCCCCTACCCCAAAACACAACGTTGAAGTGACAATGTGAACAGTGTGAACAATCGACAATCTCTTCTCTTCTTGGACCATGCATTTTGTATATCAATACATGCCCTTTGTAGTCAGACGCCTATACTGTTTTGTCAATACATTGCCGTGTGATAATGTCCACAACATGCACCACAATTCTCCATGTAACTGGTGCGCAATGAGCGAAAAAACACAGACCTACTCCCATACCATCTATGGTAAAATATAGTGCAGACTTGCCTTGGATAATCAAAGACTCTCTATGTTGAATGTAATCTCATCTTGTCCCATGAAGTAGAGTACCAAATCACATCACGCATACATAGGCGTGAAAGCCAAATAGCCATCTTACACGTGAGAGCACTGGCACCAGACAACAATGTCAGATTAACACATAGTTATGTAGGATTCAGTATGGCCCATCGTAGACCAACACAGACCTGCCAGCTGCATCAAGAACTCACAATGCACACAGCGATGACGAGTCGTGGTAAAATCAAAAACAGTGCAAACATGATGTAAGTTATAAAGCACTGGCCACTCCTACCGCAACCTTCTTCCTCATCCCTGCAAGAAACAATCCACTTTGGGTATGTTGTGCTTCGGTGCATTGAGCAACTGAGGCAGGCAGTGTACAAGTATAGTGTCATACACACACACCACATGATGAGCATGTATGAGATTCATATTAATTTGGAGTATGTGGAAACCGATCGCCTATATGTGTCCTGTTTAATCTACAGTATGCACTCTCTGCACCAAGACTGGATATCAATTGAGAAGGCGGCCTTCTGAGCAAGTGAAATTGTTACTCTTATGAAATCCAGCGAGGGAGTACAATATTATGCATTATCCCATGTACAGGGCTGTGGGGTGCTGATGGAAGGGGACAACAGCTAAATATGAGTGTTTAGACACGTCAACACTGTTCAAACGGATGCAGGGATGGGCAGTCAAATGGGTCCTCATTAGCACAAAAAGATTGCTTCCCACCTTGCAGAAACAACAGAATGCTCACACATCTGGCACTCATCACACATAGTGTGCACGATAGGGAACATGAAACTCCAGTTGCCCCAAATAGTAGAGACACACACTGACATTGGCTGATTCCAGCAGCATATAACTAAACACAGAGGTCGAACCTCAAGGATATGGCACTTACAAAAAGATGTTGATGCTGTACGAGTGCAGGGCAGGCTTGTAAACATCTGTCAATATGACACCTATCAGCGGCACAGGAGAGTGCAGGGGCAGCACATCTATCCAAGATAGCAGCACTTCTCCCACAATCTATTACTCAGGATGGAAGGCCATGAATACTACATCCGCAAGACCATGGCAGTCTCGATCTTGCCTATCAGGATCCATGAAGCCAACATGAACATACCATGTGCTAGAGGTTATGCGGATGGAGTTGAGGCCACAATTTAAACTCCTCTAAAGGGGTAGTAGAGCAAAACTGCAGAGCGCCCACACATCTTTGTGTGCATGTTGTGATATGCAAAGCATTACCAGGCACTATTTGGGCAGGCGTGATTAATGCAATTGGGGATTTCTTGGCATGTAGTCATGATCGACGTGTACATCCCCCTAATGATGTCTCAGAATAGGATATTTGAGGGTTTGTGTTTACCCACTAGTCACCCTGTCGTCAGTGACAGGCTATTGGCACATGTCAATGCAGCCCCAAAAAACATGGCATGCTCAGATGAAATAGTTGCCCAGCAGCTGATTCTGTGCTTCCATTGCCCTTCTGCATGGTGTGTTAACTGTGGTAACATTTGCTATGGCCTTAGATCTGGAACTGTGGGGATGGTCATGCCCCTGCCTACCACAATGTTTTTCAATTTACAGGATGTTGTCACACACAAAGGCTGGTTGGTCTATACAGGAGTACAACCCCCTAGAGTTCAAGGCATCTGAAACAGCACCAATAATGCTCCGTGTGTGCCTGTCTGTGTGGTGTTGTACAGATCCTGTGGCATGTCGCTAGGGTGCAAGCTTGATGTCAGTATATAGGGACATTGGGCATTGGCAGTATTACATTGCGGGAAAAGGCACAGAGGAGGCAACCCACACATGGGTATATACAATTAAACGTTAAAGTGACCACATACTGCGCGTTTTCCAATGTTGCCTTGTCTTGGGGCATGTCAGTGCTGCTGCAAGCCGTGTCCATTGGTTGTTTATTTGCATGACTGTGTGTATGCATGTGCATGGCACAACTTTGACATGGCATTATGTTTTACCATTCATCAAGCAACCTCACGTCTTCATGGAGGTTGGCTTGCACCAGGACACACACCACAAAATGATGAAAGATATGGCTCTTGTGTGCCTATCCCTGAAAAACACCATACACATCAGTGAAGACATTTCAGGTCACCTGTACATCGATAGAATGCCAGCAGTAGGAGATGTGGTTGACATATTCTATTTCATTCGGTGGCCATAGGTATTTCTGTGCAGTCTGATGCACCCAACACCCCGTGGAATTGTTGTCTGCAAAATTCACATGCTCCCTGTCACCACTGATCCACTTTTTATGACAAAGCAATGCACTGCTAAATCCATGAGGTGATGGATTCTACCACCTGGTAAACACAGCGAGGGGGACTGGCTGGTGATATCCTAGCAGTCATACCCATGTTTCTCTGAAATGAAACAGAGGTGGAAAATGCAGGGCATCCAACAATTTCTCCATTGCTCTGAAGGTAGGTGTGCATGGATAGATCTCTCGCTGTGTAGTCTGCTTTGCTCATCCTGTGCTTTCGTGCTCCGCATTTTATCCCAGTGGGGAAGGGAAAGGGCCGTCAAGTGTGTGTGATTCTGGTCAATTGCCTGACTTTGCCTGACCCTTGTGTTGGGACATGTCAGGTAAACGGTTCTGGTGTTAGTCTGTTGTATTTCATCATGTGCGAAAGTGTTTGTGTGAAGAAAGTGGGGGGGCAGTGTTTCAGAAAATATCCTATGTGGTAGGATGGGGAAAAGGTGTTGGAAGAAGGGGGTTACCGTGTCTCGCCCGTCGGTGTCCCACTTCCACTCCCCGAGGACCTCCCATCCAGGTGATCCTCCCTCACTGGTCCAGCCACAGGAACTTGATCCAACAGTGATGGCTGTGTCGTGGCCACTTGGATGAGGCACATTATACAACAATTTAAATAAATACATAAATGAAGAAGGGGGAATTTGAGGTAGAGGACCAAATACGTATGGTCATGTGTTTTCACTGACAAGCCTTATCTTTCTTCTATCAAGGAGGGTGAATATGAGATAGATACAGCTCTCTATGATGAATGTGGTGTGGAATGGGGATGTTGAGGTCCAGGTCTGAATTCATATGGTCATGCACCAGAAACCTTTGTGTTCCTGGTGACAAGGAGGGTAATATGACACAGGGTTGATACGTTGACAAGGAGGGTAAAATGACACAGGGTTGATACGTTCTTTACAATGATGCTGGAGCAGGGTAGGCCATTGTAATGATACTCCATTCACCATTCACGTTGCAAAAGACATTCCAGGGTTTGTAGTGAAACAGGAAGTGATGCTGTGCCAGCAGATGTTAGCATGCATGCCATTTACTTTTTTGTATACAGCAATTTCAATAGGAAGGTTCCTTGAATGAGGAATAGGAGGAACTCGAAAGCCCTGATGGCAGATAGTGAGAACGGTTTGCTAGCCTGATTTTCCTGGGAGGGAGCAGCAGATATTAGGACATGCCATGAGTGACACATTTGAACACTTTGCAACAGTATTCAAGTTGTTTCACTGATATATATAATCTAAGAGACATGTTACATTGTGAAATGTTCTACGTGGAACAATTTCAAAGCGATAAAATATCAATCTTTTTTTTTTAAATCCTCGGTCACAGCAGCTATGAATGGATCAAAATATCAGTGATTAAAGGCAACAGGAACATCAGCAAAACGCGGTGCAATAGCATGCTGTGCCTCCACTCTGTTAAATGAAGACAGCACAAATAAAAGAGCTTTTGTTGCAGATTTCTGGCACTCGGGAGGAGCATGGTTAGATGGAGTGGTAAGTTCAGGTGGTTGAAAGTGGATTGTGATTGTGGCAGATTGCTATCTGATGACGGTGTAGAAACCCTGGCTTTTTATTATACTAATAAAAAGGTGTGGGTAATTCCATATCAGGATGATACATCTGCTCGGCAGATCTCCCTTTCATAATCTCCATGCCAAAAACATATAGTATGGATTTGCCCTGCTAGATCTGTATCCAGATCGGCAGCACCTGCTCACCTATGGTAAAGACCGCATTCAGGGGTCACATGTACCCATTTGACAGCTGCTGTGAAGGTCAAGTCACTGTAGTGCAGATGCTGCATTAGGACCCGTGTCCCTGTTCCAAAAACTACATAGCTGTGAGAATGCAAAACTGGTGGCACGTTAAACTGTAATATAAGTCCTACCTGAGTTTGGTGGCTAGAATCTAACTTAGTTATGAAAGCCATATACATTTGATATCAAACATGTTATGTTATGTAATGTGGCATTTGTATAGTGCCTACTGCCACTGTTATGGCCTCAAAGTGGCGTGTCATCTCTGTGAGCCCAGCTCTGCTGTGGAAGTTTTATGCAGCAAGACAGTAGCATTGGAGGTTGCATATATGGGTTCCTTTGTGAGGGCAAGTAACATCCTGCCCAAAGAGACAGCCACTCCACACGAAGCTGTCCTGGAAATGGGACTAAAAGTGCATACACATTCAAAAAGGCTGTAGCCTCACACCAGGAAGCTGCACATCAAAAAGGAATGGTGTCTCCATTGAGAAGGGAATGGGATGGGGGTTATATAGACAGAGGGAGCTCAGACCAGCTGGAGGAAGGCTCCATCAGCATGTTTCTCTCTGTCTCTATTTTTCCTTGCCCTCCCCTCCACTTCCTGCAGCACAACACACTTTGGGTGTGATGTCAGAGGCAAAGTCCACTTGCATTGTGGACAGAGAATGGACCCTTAAAGAAGGCCTAATCACCTATAGGCAATTGCCTTTAAAAGAAGATGTCTCTCACTTTTTCTTTGAATCACTCTTGAATGAAATCCTGAGGAAGAATTCATTGGACCTTTGTTGGGGAAGCAGTCCTTCCCAAAGCCATCTGCCGGAGTTGAAAAATAACTTTTTTCAAGGCAAGCTGTGCTGCCTAACCATCCTCAGGGTATAATGGTGTGGTTTGCTGCTGAATGAACACCTGCCTCTCTGCCAGTTAAAACATACCTAGGACCTCACTGTACTGAAGGACCCTTGAGTTGTGTTCCAGCCTCCTCCGTTTTTATGAACCTTAGATCAAGGACTAATATTATCTTTGAATCCCTGGTATCCACAGCAAACTGAGGCTCGAGACAACCAGCACCCCTATGTTTTCACTGTTGAACCAATTTGAATCCATGTTTCAAGCTCATTCAACACACTCCAACCGACCAGACCCAATGGTGCTGCCTTTGGCACTCACCTGATTGATGAACCACTGCGTTATACATTTCAAACCAGTTTACCACCACACCACGCCCACATAGCACATCATTGCCTCTGCTCAACTAAAATGCAATTGCTGCACCTGCGCCAGTCAAACCACTCATCAAACCACCAGCAAGCATCTTCAGTGCTAATCTTCATCAACCGTTGACCAGACCCTGGAGAACCCATCAAACTGTGATCTTAAACACTGCATCAAACTACCTAACGTGTGCTGTGCATTCAGTCACAAGCATTTTTTGCTGTCACCCTGAATGTTGAACTAACCCTGGTGGCCCTCATGATCTACACTTTATAGAGCAGCTCTTCAAAGTGCAGCAAGGCGCAGTTTGACACTGTCGCATCCCAAGCAAAACCCATCAACTCTCTGGCTCGAACAAACCGCTTATTTTCTGGACATTGTCTGAAACCACTGGAAGCACAGTACAGGGATCGATCTCATCCAGTGGTCACTAACATCTCTAATCGGTTCAGTTTCACCACTTCGAACCATCCACAGACCTTGTCTCAAACTGCTGGAGTGTCACACACCGACCCCAAAAGCAGTTACCATGACTCAAACAGGTCCCGTTCTTTGAACCGACCATTGTGAGCCACCTGAACTGAATTGCCTGAATGTTCCACTTATACTGTACTGAGGTACCATTCTGAACCAGCCCGATGTGCGCTCCCTGCTTGCGGTTACACAATCTGCTGCACCTGAACTTGGCTCGATTGCACCGAGAAGCCTGGTTCAACACTATTGAAGTGCCAAGAACTGCAGAAGGTTATCATTGACTAGTAACTAATGCCTACAGACTGGTTAGGTCAAATGAATCTCATTTTGTACCAGAACATATCCTTTTTGACAAATGTTGTGGTTATTATTGCCTTTCGCCATAGATTCATTATCCAGAGTGCTGCATCTAGTTATCTTTTCATATTCTGTGTTCTTTCCTCAGGGTTGGGTTTTCTGTTGTGTTTTTCCATTTAGTTATTTTTACAGATAGTGAGTTCAAATAAATTGAATATATTTTTTACAGCTGGGATTGGACATTCCTTTATTTTGGATTGTTATACTTCTCTATTTGGGTTGCTAATGAATCACAATTCACACCCCTTTGGCAATTATAGCCTTACCTCAGTCCATCTTACCATGGGCAAAGGATGTATTTCTCTTAACTGTTCCTGTTTGATTGGGTTGGCTCTTGGCTTGTAGAAGCGTAAGAGAAGATTAGGTGCTCTAGCCTCTACTCCTCCTTAAGCAGAAGCCAATTTGTCAATGGGTGGCAGTGGTGGGATTTGAGATAGACTGTGCCTATAACTTGGTTTAAGTACTACGATGTGGCTCACAATGGACTTAGTGCAGGGTCTGGAAAAGGCTGCATGCACAAACTCTGTGAGAGGTTGGGTCTCCCACATGGCAGTAAGGTTATAAAGACTGTATAGCCGAGAAGCTTCAGAGCACTACTAGATGCTGGGAGAGATTCATTTGAATGGGGAATTCACAAAACCTCCAGCAGGGTAGGGAGTATCTGAGATGGTGAAACCCAAGAACAGCCTAGGCGGAGTCCAACCATTTGAGGTGGGGAATAACGCTGATGGGGCATTTACACTTCAGTCCTTAGAGCTTATTTGGAAAATTAAAGCCTACTTGATCAGTGGCTAACTATTTAAAGTATCATGTTGCATTGCTTTCCCCCTCACAATTCAGCCTTCTTGATGCATTGATCTACAATGTTCCATTATTGTGGCACAAGAACATAGTTTTATTTTTAAAGATGACTTAAAATCAGCTTTATTTCATTTCTTCCTGAGTGTATTCTTTTTATTATTTGGCTTTAGGCATGTGGACAATATATTTGGGATGATGATCTAATCATTTCTTCATTATCCCAGGTAGAGAGCTCAGCGGCAACGTACTCGCATTGGAAACAGGTCAGATCCCAGGGTCCGTGCTTAGAAACCTCCGGTATTAAGCGGGTTATAACTACGCAACTAAGAGACATATTCCTGTAACAGCGCTTCACTGCCCCTGGCTTTGCGAGCGCTTTAAAAATGAAAATAAATAATTAAAAAATAAATAATAATTATAATGAAAACCACAATGAATCTTTCAAATAACTATTTTGCATGAGAAAATTGAATGCGTGGAACTCAATAAGTTAGCTTCCCCAATCTACAACTGATAGGAGTGCGATCAGGTCCTAGGAACCAAACTGTGATGCCTGCATATTTCCAACTCATGACAATATTTCACTTGCTGCCTCCCTTAAGATCAAGTGTCTTTGTACAAAGAGTAATGTCAGAGTATCTCTGCTGAGTGATGAAGAATTAAATGTTGGACATTTAGTTCTTGTGTATAGTACATGCTAAAGTCATGTTGCTGAAGCTTTTGCACTAATTGATGCAGAATTGATGCAGAATACATTCTTCTTATTGTATTCTGGGGCATGCAGACACCCAAAGCTATTTTGCCATATTAGGTTGAGGACATATTGTGGCATGCATTCTAAAAAGTGTGGTTTGGTAGGGGAAGGAACACCAATTAGGGTATATGTTTGAAGTGCAAACAACACAACTTGATATCTACTTACGATGTGACTAGTACATGATGGTGATGATAATAATGTATCTGGCATTTCATTTGTTCCAGGTCATGTCATTGCTATTTCAAGAAAATGGAATTGAACCTTGGTTGAATATGGTTGTATATTTAACGGTAAAGGACACATATGGATGACCCGGGTATTATCATAATAGTAAAAGAACTGCCTTTCAGGACCCAGCCATATGACTTTGTACATAAAAAGGAGTATAAATATATATATATTCAATGAAAAAACTGTGTTAAAAGGGACGTTATGGTTAAGTTGTGCTACTAAAAACCTATCAAATGCAGTAAAAAGACTTTGTTAAAGGGACGTTATGGTTCAAAGTAAAACCGAAACCCCCCTGAAATTCTGCAGTTATGGTAAGATAATCAACCAGAACTCGCGCCACCATGCACTTCTAACACTAACACCCAGGACATCAAAGATGACATCACAAATGTCATTGATGACATCACTGATGACATCACATGGCTGGCTCTCCCTTTTTTCCTTTACTGACATATCTAAGCCACATAGTTTCTTCAGTAACAGTCAGGAAGTAAAAATTGAAAAGGTACTATATTTGTAGACTTAGGGTCAAGTCATATCATATGAAACATATATATATAGCGGAAGACACAGGCTTGAAAGAGAGCAATCCTTTCTGTGCATGAAGATAATCATTAGAGTTATCAGCACTTTCTCATAGTTTTATTTTTATTACTATACCTTCCCTGTATATGCTCATATTTGTATACATTGTACTCACACTCCTTTCCTTAGGGTTCACTGACATCATTTGATACACATACATACAGTAAGTAGCAGCTTTGAAACAGAGCAATCATTTCTCTGCATAAAGATAATCAGTAAGGTTATGAACTCTTTCTGCTACTACTTCTGCTTTTGGCTTACTTCTCTTTCCCTGTATATACTCATATTTGTATGTGTTGTTGTCTCTTTGTGTTTTATCTGTATTAAGTGTAATTATGTATTAAGTGGGTTTTATTAGCTACTTATTACATGTTTCACAGTACGCAAAACTCTAATAAGAAAGAAGTTATCATTTCTTTATTCTACATGGCAAGATTATGAATATTGCACCTTCATCATGTATACTGCACACACTGCCTAAGGTTCTGCATGAGTTGCTTAGTATACTGGATAGAACTTCATAATAGAATGCTATTTATATCAATGCATTGCGTAATGCACTAATTAGCTCATGATATTTATTCAAATGATCCTTGACACTTTTTGGTCATTATTATAAGAATCGCTTCTACAGAGTTTTCATGAAAAGTAAATGCACATATGATGTCATCAGTGATGTCATCAATGACATTTGTGATGTAATCTTTGATTTCCTGGGTGTTAGTGTTAGCAGTGCACGGTGGCGCGAGTTTTTTTACTGAATTTGATAGGTTTTTAGTAGCGTAACTTAACTATAACGTCCCTTTTAACAACATGTTTTCATTGAATTTCATAGGTTTTTATTAGCGCAACTTAACCATAACGTCCCTTTAACAAAGTTTTTTTACTGAATTTCATAGGTTTTTAGTAGCGCAACTTAACCATAACGTCCCTTTAACAAAGTTTTTTTACTGAATTTCATAGGTTTTTAGGAGCGCAACTTAACCATAATGTCCCTTTAACAATGTTTTTTTACTGAATTTCATAGGTTTTTAGTAGCACAACTTAACCATAACGCCCCTTTAACAAAGTTTGTTTTACTGAATTTCATAGGTGTTCTGTAGCGCAACTGAACCATAACGTCCCTTTAACAAAGTTATTTTACTGAATTTCATAGTTTTTTAGTAGCACAACTTAACAATAATAACTTTGACCTTATGTACTTGTAACATGGAACATACTGAACCCTTTCTACTGAATTTGACTGTCCGCAGACATGTTCGAACAACAGTACCACCACCTAAAAACTCTGGTGGGGTATGTGTAATTGTTATATCATAACATAGGAACATTTAACAAATTCACAAAGCAGCACAGACACAAAGTATATGTAGTAATACTTAAGAAATGTAACCCATATATGTAACACACTAACAATTCATTTAAATACAATATGTTCTAAAATGGAATATACCAAAAGAAGATAAAGTGGCTTCCAACATAATTACCTCACAGACACTCAACAACTAAGAGCAAGACCAGACGTACAGACTACTCATCACATACTTTCCTGAAATAGTAAGTGCACTTCATTTTACTCAAATATTTATAAACTTTCTGTATTAGATAAAAAAAAAATATTACTTTTTTGTTTTCTCACAGAAATATGTAGTACTCTGGAGTGGCTAGAGGAGCATTTCCCACAAGACGAAATGCCAGAAGATAGTGCACCTAATGGTACACACTTTACTATATAAACCAATTAATAAATATTATTTTGTATACATTTAACATATACATTTTTTTTTTACAGACCATACAAAAATTGCCACTACCACAGAAAAAGAAGCGGTGGATAACACTCTGGAACACATTAACCAAAAAATGGACCTACTTATGGCAAATTGTAACAATTTAAAGAACTTTGTGGAAGATCACCTAAAACTACCAACAACATACCATTGTCCCACCTGTACTTGTCCCCCTCACCATATCCCCCTCATTTAACCCCAAACCCTCTCCTTAGACCAATACGTTTTGATGACATTTCCATCCCTTCTTCACCTGATCCCAATTATGTTGAAATCCCTAATTCTCCTGATTTTGTTTCCGTTTCTGCCCCACCTTCTCAGTCATAAATTGTTTATATATGTCAAATAAAGTTACTTTTTTATATTGTGTTGTAATTACTTTCAGTTCTTTGTGTTAAAACCAATTTAGGTGTCCACGGACAGCGCGGTTGTTCAGAAATGTTCGTAAATAAACGAAAATGTAAGTGTCCTGAGGACACTATATCTGTCCGTAATGTTCTCATGCAAGTTGAAACTGTTCTAAGAACACTTGTACTGTCCTGAAATGTTCGTAAATAAACGAAAATGGAGGTGTCCTTAAGAACACTATTCCTGTTCGTAGTTTTCGCTAGCAAGTTGAAACTGTTCTAAGAACACTCCTGGTGTCCTGAATTGTTCATAAATAAACGAAAATGGGGGTTTGCTGGGGACGCTATGTCTGTCCGTATTGTTCGCAAGTAAGTTAAACTGTGCTAAGAACACACGGCTGTCCGTAACTGTTCATTTTACGTGTGACACACTTTTAATTAGTTCAGGACCCGAACACTGCATGCACAAAACAATGTCCGTACATTGGGTGTCCTGCGGACGGCCGCTTCATTAGCGAACATGCTCACGAAGCAATCATGTGACCGCGCCCACGCTGATCGCGTGTTCTGAATGCGGACACTGTTCGTATCCCCGAACAGTTTAAAAGTACATTTCCAAGTAATCCACAATATTTCTCATTAAAAACTCACCATACCACAAATCCCACATACTAATCGTAAGTTTCCACATAGTTTTTGTGACTTTTTGAACCTTTTTTGGTATTCAATCTGTCTTGCGGACGGCACGCATGTCCACAAACCGCGTACAAGCACCCCTAAAAAAGACCACGCCCCAGAGCTCATTCTCATTGTGTTTCTGGCTATTCCCCAGAGCACACTGCATTTTGCTGCATACTTTGTAGATTTTGAGATTTCCATCTCCAAGACAATGACATCCATGGCTTCACTATTGCCACCTGGTGCTACATTTGCCTCAGCACCACCCCCACCCCTTCCACCACCACCATCTCCCCAAGGGCCTAAAGAGGGGAACAAGAGTGAGGATACAGAGGAGGAAGAAGAGGATGATGAGAATGAGGTAGAGGAAATCCCTACTACCCGCCCTCGGAGTGATTCTTGGGTGTGGCAGTTGTTTACCATTCATGGGAATGTTCCAAAGGCTCTTGCGAACCGTGTCACCTGCAATGAGTGCAAAAATGGTACTCAGTTGCGGGATACATGGTGCGTACAGCTTTGGGACCACGACCATGAAGCGATACCTGAACTCATTCCACATTGGGGCCATTCGCCAGGTTGTACCTTGCGAAGAGCGTAGTAGGTTGATTGACTCTACTTCATCCTCCGTTTCTTATCCTGTCACCACAAGGAACACCTCTGTGGGACAGCGCCTTCCTCAAGCCGCCTCACAGGCCATACAGAATTCTGATGACCCTTACCTTTCGAGGGTCACAGTTGTATGTATGTACTGTGACACAGTACTCTGCAGGGGGGAGCAACTTCGGAGTGCTTTTGAGACTATCGTCTCAGAGCATGAGAAGACCTGCACACTACCCAAATAAAACCCAATCTACATCTTCCTCTCTCAGCTCGCCCTTTCTTATCCCTGTGGTTGGTGTCCCCCCTTTACCCTCCTTTCCCCTCCTCTCCTAGTCTGTCGTGTATAAAAAACCAAAAAAAATACAAAATAACACAAATCAAAAAAATCAAACCCCTCTTGGGAGAGGTTTGTATGTTTGACATACAAACCCCTCCCAAGAGCCTTTGGGAGGGGTTTGCATGTCAAAAAATATGAATACTTAACACCTACTTCAAAATGGATGCTGTATTTCTAAAAAAAGGACGCAATGCATTTTGTACATTTCTCAGAAAAATCTGATTGCCAGCATAAGTAAGATGGACTCCATCTCTGCGAAAAATGTATGTACTACGAAACATAATATTTTCATTGTGAAAGAGGACATGCCAAAATCTCTTAGGAAGGCACAAACAGCCTTATTGACATTACGCCTTGCATTCTCCATTTGTGGACCAGATAAGAAAGAACAAAGCCACAATTGTCTCTGCGCAATCCGTGAAAAAATTACTTTGGCATTTGGAAACAAGTCCATGATCTTCTGAAGTCCTTCTTTCATTGCAAATTGCAAACACATTCCAGACAGATGTCCTAAACTGTTCCCTCCACAATGAATTACAATTATGTCTGGATGTTCCTCTTCTTCAAAGTTGCACAGAGAGGTAGCAAGTCCAACCACTTCATTCCAAGCACTCCATGCCAGTGCACTTCCACATGTGCGAATCCAATATCTATAGATACTCCACAGCTTTCTGCATGCACCTTCAACCAATGTATCCACGATTCTCCCAAAATCCACACAATCTGTTTTTTGAAACACTCAGCCATAGCTATCTGTTCTTCTCTCAGCAAAAAGAATATCTGAGAAAACCTCTCCTAGCACAACACACTCACTAAACTTTACTGACCAATCCCTTGCTACATTCAATCTCATTTGCATGCCTCCCCACCCCAAATTCCCCGGATGTAATATGTGGTGTCCTAGAACTACCGCCATGTCCGCGAACATATCGTAACATTGATAGCCCTTCTACCGTTTCTACTTCACTCTCTGTACCATTCCCTCATTGGATGTAGCTAAGAAATCACATGACCATCCACCAATCAAATCCAAGACCTCTACATGTAACTGCATCATCATAGATCAGCACTGCAAATGTACAAGTCTCATACCATTGGCAAGCACGATCTACGAGAAATACTATACAAGTCTCCAAGATTTCTACTTGCAGCTTCGTCCATATCATATGAATGAACACAAACTACAGGTATGCATATTTTCTATACAGTAAATGAACACATTTTCTAACCGACTTTTATCTTGTATAATCTGTAAAAGGAATCTACGACCATTTTTTCATTGTCTTAAATTGAACTGTGACTTACAAACCTTTATACCATTTAATTTCTTCATACACACACACACACACACACACACACACACACACACACACACACACACACACACACACACAAATAATGTTAAATCAACATTTTTTAAATAAAATATATAGACTACATTAATCAAACAAAATTACATGCACACTCTATGATCAAATCTCAAATAATAATATTTGTACAAACACATAATTGGTTTTCATTTTTTCAATTTATATATTTACTTACATGTATATAGGACAAGCAGGCTATGACATTGACTCACTATTACGTGGAAAAGCAGGCTATGACATTGACTCACTATTATGTGTAAAAGCTTAGTTACAGGAATAGTGGAATACAGTGCTACATTATGAATTTCACACGCATAGTAAAGATATGTTCTTTCCTACAGTTAGTCATAAGATAGTTTTAATGGTTTTGAGGGAGGCGCTGAGCATTTCAATTTAAAAAATCTATGGCTAAATTAAGAACAGTGCTATATACAAACCAAATTACTAATTTCTTTCTTTTATAATTGCAGTGAAGACCATTCTCCAGAAAAGAAGCAGCCAAATTTGAAGTCCAAAGAACAACTAAGAAGCAAACTGCTCATTTTAGAAAAAAAGTAAGTAAAATGTTACCATAATATTTGAATTATTACTCAAACACACTGTAAGGTTAATTCATGCTATGTCTGTGCCTAAAAATAGAGATTCTGCACCATTCTGACCAAAAATCCCTCCGTCTTAAACAATCATTTACTGGCAGAATGGCCCACAACTTCCTATCTTTCGACACACAAATTACCCAACTCAGCTGCTAGAATTTAGATGTTGTAGAACAAAGAACTGTTTTAATTGTATAACTTTAGATATACTATTTATACTTCTCCAAACCACTAGCTTACTTTTTTCTGTCATCTGAACCCCAGTTTAGTAACACATTAATTCAAGAATACCCATCCCTAGTAGTTGTACTTCCCAAAGCACAATCACACACCATTACATACATCTTTATCATCTTACTCAAACACTCATGCACACAACACACATGCATTCCAGAACACCCCAACCCATACTTTCTGTATTTTTTTCAACAGACCGTAAAGAATGCCTACCAAAAAGCAACTCTGTAGAAAGGAACGCAGAAGTAGGGCACATGAAAAGAAAACTCTCCAACATAAACATCCATCTATAGCAGAATTTGTAAAAAAAAGTTGAAACACAACAGATAATACAGTCATGTAGTGAAACAGAAGAAGCTTCTAGTACAGAAACTTTGCATCCTCTATCAAAAAGTAAAACAAACCAAAAAACAATTAACAGAAAATCAACTATCACTACAAATAAAACTTCTTCTATAAATCTTGATGTAGTACAAAGTAAGCATACCAAGAAAAGTATTTTAGCCAAAATGTTCTGTCACAAAGTCTTTCAAAATCTTATGAAAACAGGAGAGAAACCAGATTCAACACTTTAAACCTATCATAGAAAAGTAATCTTAGAAGCGTTGATAGACAGTGCGATTCGTCTCAAAAGAAAGTTATTTATTTTAGTGTTAAACAGAATAAAACCACTAACAAAACTAATAACTAAATTACAAAAAAGACTTCTCAATAAACGAAATGTCAACAGAAATAACTTCTTAAATATCTGTGGAGGTGAATGGAGTCACACTACAAGCACAGAACCATACTTTAATGAAGAAGCGTACAAACAAAAGCAAACAAATACAATTGCCATATATAGCAGTGGTCGAGGTTATGAACAAGTTTATAATACCATAATGGAACAAGAAGTACTCCTTACAAATATATGCCCTGAAAACGTAGATTTACCCCTCCATTCAACTGAATCAGAACATCCAGTATACAAATGGCCATGCACGTCAATGTGTAACGTTCCCAAAATAAATGTTCAAGTCTTTACGCCAATTCCTCAATCAATATGTGAAAAGCAAAGACAAAATCAAAATTAAACTACTGCAAAATATGGATGCTTGTACAGTACGCCAGTACACAGGACTACAAGGACATTCATTGGCCTGCATTACAGGACCTCCTTACAAAACAACCTTCCATGATATCAAAAGGATATCAACACATCATGTAAGTATAAGAAATCTAGTTTATAAACTGTACTATGCTAAAAGTCCTGCTTTAGCACTAGCCAATTTAAATAACATTATTCTACTTGGTACAGCAAAAGACCTACTAAAAGAAATCGACTATATCCAGACAAAATGTTTCGGAAGTGAAACCCACTTACAAGATGAATTAGCTGTAAACCAACTTCGTAACAATTCTGCACATGGCAACCTTTCACTACACACATACAAAAAAGAAACACTAAAATTTGAAAGTACTTCAGCTGAAGTACCAAACCACGTATGTGTATGTTGCCACAGAACTTTTTATAAAAGTAACACAAAAACTGTAGACCTATCATACAAAATAGAAGACAATGAAGAATCTAAATGTTTGAATTAGCTCTCTACCTTATAGCAGAAAACAAATACGAAATAACTGACCCCATAATACTTTGCAGTTACTGCACTACAAAACTAGACAACAACCAAACTCCTTCACGTGCTCTCACAAATAACTTGGAATTATATCCACTACCAAAACCCCTTCAACAACTTAATTTATATGAGAGCATCATAATTCAAACAGTGCACCCATTTCAAGCAATAATACGCCTTCAACCAAAAACTGCAAAATTACCTCCCGCTGAATTAGTGAAAGGTATTTGTGGAAAAGTAGTGTATTTACCATTCGATCTAAAAGAAAATGTGCACACTCTAGGAGTGCAACGTCCAATGCAACAATCTTTAATTATCTTGGTAAATGGAGTACCTACAAAAGACAAAAAAAAAATTGGCAACAACTGGTAGATTTACATAAAGTTAGAGAAGACCTGCAATAACTTAAAGAAAATAATGAATATTACAAAGAAATTAATATTGAAGAAATCTTGAAAGATACAACTGAAATAATTCAAGAGACACAAGAAGCTGGTCAATTTGAGCTCCTAGATCCTGCTACAATATCAAACACTTTAGACCATTATACAATTCATCCATTGCACTCTAATGACACCATAGAAGATGCACTGGAAACATACCAAATACGTTAAACTAATTCCACCTACTCTTTGAAAGTGAACTAGCAACTTTATGTTACAGAGTTGCACACATATTAAAATCATGATCACACTTTCAAAATATGACAGCTACACAATTATTACAAAAAGTTCAACGAAAAGATGAGGTTTTACAAGCAAATCTTACAAATCTATTAGCAAATATGCGTGGTACTAAAGAGTACTGGTTTCGACGTCATGGAGATGTATGTTTTATGATCAGAAACCTTGGCCCACCAACTTGGTTTGTTACATTAAGTTGTGCAGAATATGCATGGGAAGATTTACATGCTTTCCTACGCATATCAAACGAAAACAAAACAAACATAGATATACTAACACCTGGAGAACTTTGTTCTCAGGAGCCTGTTAATGTTTCAAGATATTTTCACCATCGCTTCATTGCTATGCTACATTTTATTTGTAATAAAACTGTTCCTCCCCTTGGAGAAGTGCAACACTTCTTTTTTAGAAAAGAATACCAAGCCAGAGGAGCACCACATGTCCACATGCTTTTATGGATTAAAGATGCTCCTAAATTTGGTCAAGACAGTGATGCCACTGTTTTACAGTTTATTGAAAAATATGTCACTTGTGAAATTCCATCAGAATCCACAAATAGTGATCTTCATGCAAAAATTTTACAATTCCAAAGACACAAATGTGGCAAATATTGTCTTCACAAATACAAAAACAAAGGGAAATACTACACCAAATGCCGATTTGGTTTCCCTACACCAGTTACAAATACAGGTCAAGTGAACAACCTCATGTCTACAGTTAGACATAGCGTTAAAGGTAAGTCACCTGAAAATACATATTGCATAAAAAGAAAAGAAGAAGAAAAATATATCAATGATTACAATGCAATCATTGCCCACTTATGGAATGCAAACACAGATGTGCGGTACATTGCAGACAATTCTACTGCAGTTGCACGATATGTCACAGCATACTTAACAAAAATCAGAAAAGACAGAGCTCCAAGACCTCTGGACTGACCTGTCATCAGATAAAACAGTGTCTCAGAAATTATACAGCTTGGGCATAAAAATGCTGTCCCATAGAGAATGTGGATCCTATGAAGCAGCTGATCGATTAACTGGTACTGCATTGGATGATAAATCTGCAAATACAGCATGGCTAAGTCTTGGTCCAGCTAAATCTAGAAAAAGAGTTCTAAAATCATAACAAGATATAGAAACAATAGCCAAACATGATCCCAACAGCCAAGACATTTTAAAAATGTATTGGACACATTCTAGCCAAACAGGAGTACCACTTTGGAAACCATGTGTCTATAGCACATAGCCCAAAACTACACATACAAAAATAATATAAAACCTGATGAACAAAACCGTAAATACAAAGTGACAAACTGTGAAGGCAGCTTAGTAAAACTCACCAAACCAAATTCAATTAATCATATCAAATTGTCATTAAAGACTCCTAAACATAAAGAAGTATATTACATGTCCCTGCTACAACTCTTTAAACCATAGAGAAAAGAAAAAGAAATACTAGATGACTATGACTCATATGAAGACGCTTTCAAAGCAAATGAAAGCAGTATAACTGATGTAAACTTTGCACAGTACAAAACAATGTTGCACAATGAACAGCAACACGAACAAGAACTCCAGGCCCAACTAGATAAGGACACTCCTGACAGTAGTCAACCTTCTCTCACAGGAAGCCAAGAACCACTGGGAGACCCACTAATAACAAATGAGGCAGAATTAGCTATGATAGAAGTAGAAAACACCATGTGTCAGTATGAAGATAAAGGAGACTTACCTATGCTACAATCAAAGCTAAACAATGAGCAACATAGCATTTTTCAAGAAGTAACAAAGAAATTGCACATGGTGTACAACATGAAAACAAAGAATGCACCTGTCAAAATTACAAACCTATTCTATTGTATGTCAGTGGTGAAGCTGGTTCTGGCAAAACATTCCTAATCAAAATCATCAGTAAGTTCCTTCAACAATTGACCAACAACAAACTGTCAGCGGTTGTCACTGCCCCCACAGGTATGGCTGCCTACAACATAGGTGGTGTCACTTTTCACCGATTACTACTCCTGCCAGTAGAACACCAAAACAAATTAGATTATTACAAACTTTCTGCAGAAGCTGCAATGGAACTACGCAGAGTATTGAAACAAATGAAAATGCAACTAATAGATGAAGTGAGCATGGTGTCCAACCTAATTTTGGCTTTGATTCACCTCAGATTACAAGAAGTACTCAAAACAAACTATGAAGAGCTCTTTGCAGGAAAACACATTATTGTTTTCGGAGATCTTCTTCAATTGACACCAGTAAAAGTTGAGCCTATTTTTAAAACATTAGGACACAAACTCTGCCGTAAAACTGTTGGCAGCATAGGAAATGCCAACCTTTGGCAACATTTACAATACAGAGAATTAACAGAAAACATGTGCCAATCTGCAGATCTCACTTATGCCAACATCTTAAAAAGTATCAGAGTTGTTATACTTTCTAAAGAAGCAGAAGCAATATTGAAAACCCGGCACATTCATGCACTTTATGGTGATAATGCATGTGCTACAGATGTTATGGAACAATTAGCCCACAAAAATGTCAATTGTATGGCCTTAATGCCAACTCTTGCAAGCTGTTTCAAATTCAATGAAATAATGTTAAGTAAAGAAATGCAACCAATAATGGAAATTAGCGCCACAGACAAAAAAGATGTACATGGAATGACACTACCCATGTCTGACCAAGGCACAACAAGACTAAATAGTTTAGAAAAATCAATCTCAAACACAGCAGGCTTGAAAAGATATTAAAATTATCCTTAAATTGCAGAGTAATGTTGAAATGTAACCTTGACGTGGACCAAGGACTAGTTAATGGAGCACTGGGTACAGTTGTTGGCTTTCAAACATACCCACTGACAACAAAATTCAGTTTGTCAATATTCTCTTTGACAAACTTTCAGAAGTAAAAAGAATAGGACGCTCAACAGCTCGATTCCTTCTCTTCAAAGACATGTATGTACGCAGAGAACAATTTTCTCCAACTCTTGCATACGCAGTCACCATTCATAAATCACAAGGACTTACCCTCGACAAAGCAATGATAGACATTGGTAACACAGTCTTTAAAGAAGGCATAAGCTACGTAGCACTATCACGCTTACGTACACTTGATGGTCTATTTCTAATCAACTTTGAAGCAAGTAAAATAAACGCTGATATTCCTTGCATTTTAGAATACAATAGACTTTGTTCACTATACACTCCCCATCTAAACACATATTCTGTTCCACAAAAAGTAAAACATTATAAAAGAAAAATAAATCAAACAGAAAAGCAACAGGATGTCACTGCAAATCCTCCAAAGAGAGTAAAAGAAAGTAATACTTCATCAAGTGCCACAAGCAAAAAAGAATCAATTAGGGAAAGTAAACCAGGTACGTCTTCAAAGAAGGAAGACAAACTCCAAAAAAAGCAGTCAGATACAGAACTACCTGGTCCATTTAAACTCTCAAATATTGTTGGTGTAAGTTGCTATGCAAATGTAGCAATGAATATTCTATTTCAATTACCACCAATTGTTGAGAACATTTACTTACACAGTACAGACCCAATGTGTTTGCAAATGTTAGTACTTCACAGAAATGCAGCAAATAATCCTGACAACACGTACAGTGTTAATGGAAAAATACAACAATTGGACTACTGTGCTGGAATGGTGAAATTCACTATAAACTCACAGGAAGATCCACAAGAATTTCTAATGTACTTACTATTAGTACTGGAAAACAAAAACATACCTATAAATGAAATCTTCCAGATGTCATACATTTGGAAACATACATGCAGTCTCTGCAACAATGTGACACAAGAACAAATCCCCAATGAACGCTTTGTGTATATATCAATACCTAATTGTGAATCCGTTCCATTTCAGCAACTTGTACGAAATGCAAACCATGGTAGATTATGTTCGACCTGAAATTCAGATAATCGCTCCACATTAGTAATACAAACACATAGTAAATACATAATACTAATGCTTCTACGTTACAATGCAGATGGTACCAAAAACAACTGCAAGCTGACTGGATTCACACATGGTCAAATATCACTTGGTAGGAAAACCTTCACAACAATAGGTATGATCTACCACGCAGGAGCCACAACCAATTCAGGGCACTACACTGCATATATAAAAAAGAAATGTGGATGGTTTGAATGTAATGATAGTACCATTACTCTAAAGCAGAGATTACCAGCAAATCTTACACATGCTTATGTAATGTTATTAAAACCAAAATTTGATAACTAAACTGTACCTAAACCTTAAGTACACTTGTAGTAAAAAAAATATCAACTGTCACAATATACCAAAAGCTATCTAACTGCCCAAAGATGCTACAACAACTAATCAGATAAATTAATACCACTCAAATAGAGAAAAAAAACAGACAGTTAGAATACGCCAATTGGTATCTAACTGTCTCAAAATTTAGAAATATCCAAACAGATAAATCAATACCACGAAATTATATCAAAAAATAAACAGTTAGAATATGCCTACTGGTATCTAACTGCTCCAACATTTTACAATATCCAAACAAATACCTAATATCTTACTGCTCCCAAAAACTGGAACAATCCAATGTATAAAGCATTAGCCAGAAACAACAAGTAAACACTGAAAAAAAAACAATATAAACTTTAGCATAACACAAAAACGTTTTTTTTTTTTTTATCCAAGATGGATTTATTTTCTCCCACAGACCCAATGATTTTAGCAACAAACACAGAAACTGAGCAAATCGCACAGTTTGTCATCTACTAAATGTGAGGGTCAAAAAAAAGAAGAAAATGTTGATTGTACAATGTAATAAGTCTTTATAAAATACTAATACTAACATGCTATTTTCTTTTATCACAGAAATGAACAAGAAAAACATGGACTCCCGTTACTAAACCAAATAGTAAGTATAACATGATAAATACAAGCATCGCAGCATATCACACCCATACTGGCTTATAACAATGTTCCTTATAAATTTGTTTTTGACCCAAAGTTATAAGCCACTATAAGTGTGATATGCTGCAGTGCTTGTGGCCAGAGCATAGACTCTTCGGTGCATGGCATATGAGTGTGATATGCTGCGGTGGTTGTGGCCAGGGCATAGAGTCTTGGGTGCATGACCAAATGGCCATGCACCCAACATTCTATACCCTGGCCACAACCACTACAGCATATCACACCCATAGATTCAAGCATTGCAACCATTTTAATGTCCGCGGACACAAGGAAGTTCCTAGAACACATTCAACTTGCCAGAGGACGATACTGACAGCGTCCTCAGGACACCCCCATTTTCTTTATGTACGAACATTTCAGGACACCGCAAGTGTTCTTAGAACACTTTCAGCTTGACATCGAACAATACAGACAACGTCTTCAGAACACCCCCTGCGAACATTCCAGGACCCCACAAGTCTTCTTAGAACATTTTCAACTTGACACTGAATCCATTCTGCTTATTTACGAACATTTTAGAACAGCCGTGTTGTCCGCAGACAAATCGAACAAAACAAAAGCGTCTAGCACATAAAAAAATACAACATTGCACCTATCTCATACACCCCCACCCTCCCCAAACACTCTTACACACCAACACACTCCACTAAATACAATTTTTAAACCAAGTTTCACCTTGCGCTCCGTGGTCTTCCGCGAATGCAAGATATCGGGCGTCACCAAAAATCTGATGCGCTCCACGCCCCACGCCATCCAATCAGCGAACACGTCAGATGTCCTTGGACATCGTGCATGCCGCTCGGCCAATCAGGGCACTGGCCGCGGAGCGAACCGGGAAGTCCGTCCGCGAAGTGAACGGAGATATCACTAATTATTTTTCCTTACATTTTGGTCATTTTAAAAAAAAACTACTGGACGGATTTACACCAAATTTGCAAAAGCACGCTTTCGGGACCAAGCCCCCAGTCCTGCCACAAATTTGGTGTAAATCCGTCCAGGCGCTTTGGGCTGTAGACATGCGCAAAGTTTTTTCCCATTATGTCTATGGGAAAAAACAAAAGTTTTGGGACCTCCCCTATAACTTTGCCCCCCCAGACCAAACCTCTCCAGACTTTGCAAAAGAATTCAGAGTGGGCCATATACTTTTTTTGCAAAGTTTGGTGAGGATTCGTCCAGAAGGAACGAAGTTATAAGCCACCCAAAAAATGCTCTTCCTCTGGAAACACCAACTTAACCATAACTATATGGACGCTACCGCGTCCATGTAATATAGGGTAATGATATATTAATATTCAACAAACAGAAGAACATCCCACTACTGCTTGACTCATTAATATTATATCACTCAAATATTTTCAGCATTAAAAATAGCAGCCTAGAAATGGCACTTATATGATCATATTCAACAAATGTTTTATAAACATATATGTATTCTTATTCCATTCAGTATATCTAATGACACTGAATCACATCACATTCAAAACATCAATGTATAAATTTTCCCCGTTTTTATATAAAACAACTTGCTCGTCCCAAAACCTGGGGTGAGGTTTGGGGGCAGGAGAACACGCACTGCTTGAATTTACCTCAGACCTTGGTGCGCAAATTAATGTGGCCATTACGATTTGAAGAGTAGTGGTTAAAACTGCTAAATCATGACAGGTGAAGAGGATGTATATGGATTTGAAGTCATTATCACTATGTTTGGTATGAGAAAAGATCTAAAAGATGGAAGCACAGTAATGATTTTCATATGCGCATATGTCCAGATATAGTAGAAATTGTGAATTATTAAGACAGTATGGACATCTTTTAGTGCATCCCTTTTGATCTATAGATCTTTGAGCAACTATTTAATCTGAGAGTTCCTTGGCCCGGGTGCCTGAAACAAACCTTATACACATTAGAGATTTTTTTTTTTGTTGTTGTTAGACATCTGTTGTGCAATTAAATGCATAGTGACATTGCCATCTTTTTAACATACAGTGAAAGGATTCAGAAGTTTCTTGACCCCACCTGCCTCAGAGAAAGATAATCACATGTGGCATGCATATGGCCTAGGCATGGTTTGTGTAATGTAGCCCCGAAATGAACCCAAATATAAGTGATAGGGTGTTTTAATGTAATTGACTGGTGTCCAGTTGAAGGATCGAATAAAAAAGGTTTGAATGCAAAAGGTGAGAGTCAATAGGGTTGAAAACAAAAGGTTCGAATTTTGTTTTTAATTATATATATTTTTTTGGTTTCCGTATAGGTAAAAATAGTGTTTTTCACCACAAAAACGGGGGTTGGGGGAAGACCCCCGAAAAAAATTAAATAAATTTAAAAAAATACATTTCAAACCTTTTGTTTTCTGTCCTTTTGATTCGAACCTATTGTATTTCGAACCTTTTGATTCAAACCTTTCACCTATAACCTAATTGACTTACTACGAGAGTGATTCAAAAGGCAGTTGTCATCATCCACAGGTGTGGGTTAAAGTATTACATTGGTAGATTGTCTAATATATTTGGTGTACATGTGACCCCACATAGAATGGGTGGTATGGATGAAAGCAATTAGATATGTAAGGAAAATGCCACCTCAATCACAATGACGGTCAAATGTTATCTGATGTCGGGGGAACGTGTGGACGTTTGCTATGTAATTAGGCATTGCCATAAAACAATCAATACATATTTTTAAAGCAGAGATTAAATGTGAATATGATCTCAACATCTAGTGTTATATAGATATTATATGTTGGACAGATGACTTTTGAATTGTTTTTGTATGTGAAGGATGTGACATTTATTATTATTGTGATTCAGTTGCATAAGATGTTGGAATCAACCAAACAGTAGGGCATGTTTACTTAGTTTTAATAGTTTAATGAAAGTAATACAGTAACTAAATCTGTATGTCTCTTAGAGCTGGCAGTAAGTAAATGAGAGAACTGTCAAAATATAATACACACGGTTAGATCATAAAATGTAGGGCCTCATTTAGAGTTAAGCAGTAACAATACTAAAAAGGTGGCATTTCTGAGCACCACCTTTTTCACTTCTTTGAATGATAACGAGGTTTGTTAGAAACTAAAAATGTTCCATTTGTAAAAATACTGCATGTAGTAAAGATGCATAGCACATTCCACAAATAAACACCTCCAGGTTTTACCTTTATCCAAAAGATATTGCACTCATTTCAGTAAATCTTCACTCCATACTGTCAACCAAGATGTATTCTCATTATTAGGTGGACTTCCAAAAATACATTTGCTAATAGTAATTCCCTCATGCAACAGATATGCTTGAAAATCTGCCTGATTGTATGACATTGTACTGTACGTCTCTGCACCACAGTAATATTTTACCCAGTGTTTTACCATTTTATAGCTGTGCAGTATTGACGTTATTATTGAATTCTATGGCATGACAGGAGGCTTCATATCATGCATTACAATCTTCACTTCTGAAACCACAGCAGCAAAGAAAAAACTTTTACAAACAAAAGTTTCAATAACAGAACTAAATAATGTTCAATGTCAATGTAAGGGGGGACTCTCCAATCCATCAAGGAGGACAGGTCATGCCCTGCAGGAGACCAATGAGCAGGGACCCTCCTCTATGTTTGTCCTTTACTCTAATCCCAACTTGTCTTCCTTTGCTGCTGACACTACAGCTAAGTCACTCATTTTAGTTGTGCCTGGCACGGTAGTCAGTAGTTGCATTGTATACATTATATGTTATATTATACATATAATATGTTATATTGTGCAGATGGTTTTACTTTACAGTAATGCTTACTGTTTTCACTTTAGGAAATTGTTTTTCTTGGCTTCTTGTTAGTTTGATATTGAGTGCGCTTTATTATTGAGTATTCTCTTCCTTCTATTTTCGTTTACCCAATGTGAGTGCGCTTAAGCAGCACTGCTTTCACTCCAGGCGCTACATGCGCGGGTCTGGCGGAAGCCTTTGTTTCAGAACCCTTGCGTGTGGGCCTGTTCACTATTATTATTATTTATGGCCTTTTGGAGTCGGCGGCGCCGTGCAGCCTGCCCACTCCATACCCTCTGTGTGAGAATGTTCGCATTCCTGGGAGCTTGGGGAGCTGGACGGCCCACCTGTTCCATTCCCTCTACGTGTCTGCGAGTGCTCGCATTCCTGGAAGCTGGCAGAGCCGGTCAGCCTTCCCGATCCATTCCTTCTGTGTGTCTGTGCTTTTCTCACGAGCTGGCGCAGCTGGTGGGCCCCCCCTTTGCATACCCTTCACGGGTGCGGGTCATCCGAAGCCCTCCCTTCAGGACTGCCGCGTGTGAGATTTTTTGTCTGTCATTAGGATTTCCCTGTGCTGGTTTGCCGACCCATACCATCCCCAACACGCACGGCCTGTCTGAAGCTTTTGCTTCAGGACAGGCGCGAGTGGGGGAGTTTATTATTTTGTTATTCTATTATTTGTTATTTGAATATTATTTTATTGTTATTTATTAGATATTTACAATATATTATAATTTAATATATTTTAATATATATTTATTTTAATATGTTTCATGGTGAATGGCTCAGCGTCCAAGACAACACTGAGCAGTGCAGGTTTGTTCCCTGGCCGCGCTTAGAAACCCCTGGGTATTAACCACGCTATAAATAACATTTTATGTCAGTATCAACAAATACATGACTTATGTATTTTAGAAATGTTGGCACCACTAATCGCCTTACAATAGGCATACCATGGCCTGCTCGGCTTCAGGCTTTGCCTGAATTGTGATGCAAGGTTACTCCCTCATGTGCTGCTGGGTGCACACCCTGGTAGGGTGAGCAGCTGGGATGTGCGCTTGCAAAATATGATTTCCTCTGTTACGGCAAGAATGTGAGCCGTGTAGAAAGACCTTTAGTCCTTATCTGCTGGGTTTGCAGTTATACTAAGCATAAATATTGGACTTTACTTTTATTTGCTTGTAACAAAAGGTGAAGGTTGTTATAGACCCATATGGGAGCCCTTCTGCCTATCAAGGCCTCATTTCTTTGCTAGCTCAGCATTTATCAGGTCTATTTCTTAAGACTCCCTGTAGGTGTATTAGTATTGAATTAGGTGCATGACAACTCAGTCCTTCCACTTTCCCTAGTAATTACTTCCCCCCACACCCCCTTCTGCACCCCCTCCCCTCTCAGAGTAAAGGGTCAGAAAAATTAGTTGGACAAGTTCCCACAATCCCAGTCGGTTCCTTCCTTGGATCTAATAATTGCTTTTTGCAGTCTCTATTTTTCCTCCTGGTAGCTCAGAAGGCAGGGATTTGCCTCCAAGGAGGTGCAGGAGAGACTTGGGTCTCCTCGTTTTTCCTATAACGAAATGGTTATCAATGATATTGGGGGTTATACGTTGTTCATCCTTCTTTCTTAATAAGGTCCAGATATTGACCACTTCATGGTATCCTTTTGGTCGCAAACAAACAGACTCACCCCGAGAAAAGGGTGGATGAGTCCTGGAAGAATGGTCAAGGCATGTTACTGGGGTGTGGGGTCCGGTCACCCATATTTTGGAACTGGCAGATTGCCTGTTGATGGCCAAGTCCTGCTGGACTGGAGTTGGGAACCGTTTGCCTGATCGGCATCAATAGCGCCTACATTTTTACAGAAAGGCGTAAGTCCCTTTTTTCAAGTGATTTCATCCCAAATTGCCACTAGATAAGGTTATGATTGTTCAGAGCTTTATCCCTCAGGGGAATAGAGCTGCTCCTTTGGCTTTTTCTCCCAGAGCTCTGCCTGTCTCCAGCAAGGCGCTTCAAGAGCCGTGCACAATTACTCTTCTGCTTGAGGAGTACAAACACAGTTTTACCCTAAAAGCTGTTTTTTCAGCTCCATGGGAGGAGCGTGCCGGCAGGGGTCCTGCTAGACCTAGAGTACCTTCAGTAATGTCTCATGTGCTAGAGGTTTTTCTCTTTGTCCATTTTCCTTGCCTCTCCTCCTAGTGTCCAATAAGGGCAAGCAGGTTTGGATAAGTGCTGGAGGTCAGCAACATCACTTTGAAGGGACAGTTGTACCAGCATCCTTCTCACCTTCTCATTTTATGGGCACGATTGCTCTGGTCTCATTACCTGAGGGGGTGCGGGGGGTTTGCATCTTTTGGGTAGTCTATCATTACTTCAGAATGGAAGGGTGATCTAGTTGGACCCCAAGAATGACTACTGGGTCCCTGGGATATTTCCTCCTCATCAGGAGTTTTTTCTCTTCAGTTCCTATGCGGGGGTCACTCTATCCAATGTCCTTCCCTTCAGTTTGGTACCCCCTTTTTTCATCAACCACTACTGCTTCAACAGGGGACGATGGTGATGTTTCTACTCCAGTCCAAGGGATTGGATAATTCTTCTTGGAATAGGTAGCGGTGCCCCTGCTACAGTCATTGTTTTTGTTTTATTCTAAGTAAAACGTGTTTAAGCAGTTCGATTAAATCATCTTTCCCCTCCCCATTACAGGGCGTTATAACGTCCCAAGACCAAATGTCCTCATAAGAGTCTGTCTTCCCCGCAGTTAGGGTTCTGTTCCCCGAGGTCACATGGGAGCTCCATTAGTGGTTCCTACTCATGGATGCCTAGATTGACAGGGTACTTTTTTCAGTTCCCTCTATGGAGGTCTTTCAGGATTTAGACACTACCAGACTGGGCTGGTTGCCAAAATAGGATGGTTTCCACAGGCAAGAGTAGTCAATTGAGTTTAGCAACTGCACGTCAGCCGTCTGGAACTGTTGGCATGCTCTCTTGCAGCCATGAGCTTCTCTAGGATCAATTACATTTTTGTGTATTTTTTCGGAGGGGCATTTGGTTCGCTGCACGATACTTCAATCATCTGGGGGTGACCAGTGCCAAGGTCCAAGCAGATTTAACAGGCCAAATTGTTTTTTTCTGTTTGCATTGGGACATGGTGTTGAAAGCGGAGTATTATCCAGGAGTAAATATCCATGTTACGGTATGTTTTTTTTTTCTTTTTTTCTAGTCTTCTCCGGGACAGGAGCAACTGAATATTGGTCAGGACTCTCTCTTTGCCAAGATTTGTATCTTTGGGTTCTGATTAAGTGATTAGTTTTTCCTTGTGACATATACGCTAAGATTCCCTGGCTCTACATTTGGACTATGGATCCCAATGTACTGCCTTCCGACTTTTCTCCAGGATTGGTCAGGTTCCCCTGCCCCCTTTTCGTATGTGTTTCTCCTTTGCGTATGTGTTTCTCCTTTGCCTTGATAGCCAGAGTCCTGATTTGGGTGTACAGGCAGTCGACAAAGCTAGTGTTGGCCTTTTTTCAAGGGTGTTTTTTCCCCGCCCTACTGGTACTGACAGTGAATATTACTTGTTTCATCCCTCTCCACCCATGCCCTCTCTCCGTCCCGACAAGCTTTTCTTTTTCAAGCTGACCCTTCAGATTCTCTGCTCCCTTACTTATTAGAACTTTCTTATCTTCCTGGTGCTTCCAGGGTTTTTTTCTAACGACTTTTAATGTGTTGTGTCATCAAGGATTTCGGGGCTGATAAATCATGCTAGCCTTCAGCTCGGAACCGCTGGGTTAGTTGGTGTGTGGCTTAATTTTGGTTCCGTTTCTCCCTTACAGTAAAGATAGGTAACTTCTGGTGGAGTTCTTTAGAAAGCAACATTACATGTTGATGCGTTCATTTCACAGCCACTTTCTGAACGAGACATGTTGTCGTTAAGAGTGAAGTCAGTGGATAGGCAGTCCTTGGTGAGCAGGGTCTTCTATTACATTGGCAAGAGACCCACCTAAGCTGGGTATTTTTTCTTCTAGGGGGATTAGTCTGTTTTGTCCTTTCTAATGAAGGTTATCTATGCTATAACTGTTTTACGAGTTATCTATGTAGGTTTTGTTCCTGTTAAGATATTTTTTCTGGTATCAGAGCATTTTATATGGACTATAAAAGGTTCTCGCCTCAGGGAGTCACTTTCTTTATTGCCAGGAGGTGTAAGTGTTTGGTCTCCTCCATCTCTTATCCAAGTTTTCCAGAGATTTTCATGTATGAGTAATTGTGTGTTTTAAAAGATTGTGAATTGAAGTACAGAGGCTCTTAACCTCTTAATACTTTTCAGCTGCTTTCCGTGTGGGAACATTATTGTGTGGTCCCTTGGCCCCCTTTGTCTAGATAGAGTAAAAAAATGTTGTGAAAAGAGGGAGTTAATTACTCCTTTGGTTCTTCAGTTAAGATGCTATGGTGTTTAGGACATTCTCCTGAGGGTGGCCTTGGGGAAATATTATCAAAGCAGATGATTGGTCAAAGGAATCATCATTAAAAGCATTTTTATTTTATCTCAAGTGTATTGCTCATGTTGGGGTTAATGTGATGCAAGGGCTTTAAACTTGCATAATATGAAGCCTCCTGTCATGCCATAGAATGGTTAATCCCCCTCACTAACCTGACAGGGGGTTTAGATTCTATTAAAGACAGGAGGTGAGTATCATGCCAGCCACCCACCCTTTTTATGTTTCTTATCCCACCCAACAACCCTGTTCTGTTTCATATTGTGTCAGCGTTCGGGTGAGAGGTCCTATCCAGAAGAGTTTCATCATAGCTTCCGGTTGCGTAGAGGTTAAGATCCCTCCAATTTCCCTGGATCCTTTTCTCCATGCTACGCAGTTGGATTGTTGCAATGGGCGTCTGGTGCAAGACAGCTGCAGAAAGAGGAGTTGGGATTAGAGTAAAGGACATATATAGAGGAGGTCTCTGCTCATTTGTCTCCTACAGGGACCTGTCCTCCATGATTGATTGGGGAGTCCCACCTTACATTGACATTGAACTCTATTTAGTTCTGTTATTGAAACGTTTGTTTGGAAATGTTTTTTCTTTGCTGCTTTGGTTTCAGAAGTAAAGATTGTAATGCATAATACTCACCTCCTGTCTTTAATAGAATCTAAACCCCCTGTTACGTTAGTGAGGGGGATTAACCATTGTGAACTACACCTGTTTTTGGGATCTAAATTTGCATTTGTTTTACTATTGCAGTATTGGCCTTTTAATTAATTGCTGATTCACATTTTAGATTGTAAATCTCAGACTTATACAGCTGTACATATTAGATAGGTGCAGCACTTTTTCTCGAATGCATCTAAACCACCTGTTACGTTAGTGAGGGGGGATTAACCATTGTGAACTACACCTGGTTTTTGGATATAAATTTGCATTTGTTTTACTATTGCAGTATTGGCCTTTTAATTAATTGCTGATTAACATTTTAGATTGTAAATCTCTGACTTATACAGCTGTACATATTAGATAGGTGCAGCACTTTTTCTCGAATGTTCCCCATCGTCTGCTCTAATCCGACTGTGCAAACTAAAACTCCCAGGTGAATTGTACTTCTCAAATAATAGTAACAGTGCCGGCGTGACAGCAAATAGCCAGTCTGTGCCAGTATTAAAGGAAGTACCTTTCCCCTCAACTTCTTGATTGAGTTACATTGTATTGTGTGTCTCTGCACTGTGCTATTATCTTACCCGGTGTTTTACCATTTTATAGTTGTGCAGTATGGACTTTTTTATTGAATTGTGAACCACACTTATTTTTAGGATTTAAATGAGCATTTACTTTACTATTGCAATATTTGCTTTTTAATTCATTCTGATTAGCATTTTAGATCGTAAAATCTCTAATTTGTACTGACGTATGTATTAGATACATGAAGCACTTTTTCTCAAATGCTCACCACGGTCTGTTCTAATCCGTATCTGTGAACTACAACTACCAGGTGAATTGTAGTCTGCACACTCCTTTTGCTGACGACCAGGCGTGACAGCAACTAGCCGGTCTGTGCCGGTCCGTGGCATTCATGTTGCAGTGTTCTCTACTCTCTACTCTCCTAGCAGTATTCATCCATGATTAGTAAGTCATCTTGCAATATATTACTATTTTTGGACTGTTACATTGTTAGATTCCTACGCAAGCATGTTTCATTGTTAGATTCATACGCAAGCATGCGTTCATCTTGAAGTGTGCAGCCTAATGGCATTTCATTATTCATATATCATATAGACTTTTTACTATCCTTAAATCAAACTGAGTCATTGGACATTCACGCTACGTGCCCTCAACCAAATTAAACATTATTAACTTGTTTGTCATAAATGTATGCCAAAATACACACAATGACCCCCCTCCCACTTCAAGCTGCCACAACTAATTCAAATCATCCTTTAAAAACAATATTGCCATTAATTAACTCATATCCACTCTAAAATTGGATATTCTTTTTGTGATTGAATCTTGGTTTATTTCTGGCTCAATAGCACTCTTCCATTTATTGGTCCCAGACGTATTTCAAATAAAATGGCACAACAGAGAATCACACAGAGGGGGAGGAATTGCATTTATTGCAAGATCTTCCTTGGAGCTTCTCAATGTTCATACTTTGAGCTGGGATATGACACCCCAGACCTTTGTCTTGTCTTGTACATATCATCTATCTACAAATAATACTTGTCATCTGGTGTTCTGCTACAGACCTCCTGACTCTGCCAACTCTTTTTAGATGCATTAAATGCTTATCTTGGTATGGAAGCACTTTGTTATACAAACATGATTATTCTGGATGATTTTACTATCTGGTGCTATAAGCCCATTGAACCAGAGTGTATCAATCTTAAAGACATCCTGCTCTCACATGATTTTCAACTTTTTTCAGACTCAGTGACCCATGTGTGTGACCACTGTCTGGCTCTGGTAATGCTCAGGGGTATAACCCCCCAAAATCAGGAAGATACTCCAGTTAGTTGGTCAGACCAGTTTTTGGTCAGTTTCACCATCCCGGCAGACAATGCTCTTTCTGAAACTGCACCAAATAGTAGTACACAACTCCCACATCGTAAAATGATCATGACCGTATGACCAGCCAGAAACTTTTAGGTGACCTGATGCCGATGCAGACTCTAACTTTCCTACATTATATCAGACTTACATGACCTGCTTACAAACACATTGGGCCACATTATGCGGTAGGAGGTAGCCATGGTGGTATTAGCACCATGGCTACCCCCTTACAGCATACTGGGTCCGTATTCTCAGAATGGGTACTTAACTCATTCCAACCTTGGAGGACCCGGTAAGTCCCCATTCTGAGAACCATTCCCCATTCCCATTTGAGCCCCCATAGGGCTCAATGGGAATGGGGAAGTAGCTAATAACGGTACTGCAATTTGTGGTACCGTTATTAGCTCTGAAGTCCCTTAGCGGGTCCCGTCCTTAACACCTGGTCAGACCAGGCGTTAAGGAAGGGACCCGCTAAGGGACCTCAGAATATGGAGGTAAGGGATTACCGGCACCGGCACCCTTACCGGTGCCGGTAATCCCTCACCTCCTACCTCGTAATGAGGCCCATTGTAACCTAATTGCTCTTCTTAAATGTTATAAAATTCTAGGAGGAGAAACAATCAATGGTACAATGAGCTAATCAAATCCTCACAGTAAATGATGTGATATGATATGATATGGCATTTATAACGCACCTATACACAAGTGATTCAAGGTGCGACGAGGCAAGGGAGGGGAAACAGAGGGAAGACAGAGACAGGGATACTACTAGGCTGGGTGACATTCAGATCACGCAAGTGCAGGGGAGGGGGGAAAGAAAAAAATGCAGGGGAGAAGGTGAGGGGGCAATGCAGTACATGGGATAACAGTAAAATAAATAAAGACAATAAATAATAAATAAAAGTGTGTTCAGTTGGTGGCAAGTACAGGGGTAAGTGCAGACATCAGTTGTCAAGTTCTAGAAGGGTCTGTAGGGATACAGAAACAGTCCCCTAGTGCAAGGGTTTCCAGATGGACAGTGCAGGTGTGCACTGGCATGGAGGGGACCTAGGCTAGGGATCAGAGGGTAGCCAGGTCACCAGTGCAGTTTCAGAATCAGCCAGGAGATCAGCAAGGGAGAGGAGGAGGGAAAGCAGAAGGAAAGAAATAAGTCTTGAGGTGCTTCCGGAACCAGAGATGGTTCTCCTCAAGTTTCAGCGAGGCTGTTCCAGAGGGAGGCCCCAGCAGAAGGAAGAGATCTACCACCAGAGGGTTTTGAACTTAATCCTCGCCGCCACTGGGAGCCAGTGCAGAGATTTCAGTCCTGGTGAGATACGATCCCTGAGCTTGAGGCCAAGGACAAGTCTCGCAGTCCTGTTTCGGGTAAGTTGCAGAGGGCGGAGAGTAGAGGCAGGCGTATTTAGAAAAAGGTTGTTGCAGTAGTCCATCCTAGAGAGAACCAGAGCTCTGAGACAGTTAGCTTATGGGGGACGGAGAGGAAAGGAAGAATACCTCTGAGGAGGTGCAGTTGGTAGTTTGACTTCTTATAGATGTCAGAGATGTGAGGAGAAAGGGAGAATGTGGATTCGAAGATGACCCTGAGGTTCTCAGCCTCACAAATGGGAGCAGGAAGATGGTCAAAATAGACAAGAAAGCTTACAAGCTAGTGATCAGAGCACTAAAGCAACGTGGACACAGGTGAGAAGATCAATTTTGGGAGGAAAACGATGGAACAAAAATCACGCGCTGCAGAATTGCAATTTCTTATTTCACACAGGCTTTAAACTGGCAAACAGCTAAGAAAATGGGCTTAGCAATCAAAATCGGAAAACGGTTCTTTGGATGGGAAACAAAGACACAGAACAAATAGGATACTAAGGGGAAGGAATGACTCTTTATAGGATGATAGTGTGGGTTTTTATTATGAGAAATGCAAGTCAATTTTAAAGGAAAGCAAAATACATGGATAACATTGGTTTTGTTAGCACAATGATTAGTTCTACTGAAACTATATTTTAAGGCTATAATTAGTAAAAACACTTGACTTGTTACTTTCAAAGTGCAACAATAATGAACATGAATTTTCAATGGGGAATTAATTAATTTATTCCAAATGATGCTAGGGACTTACACAGGTCACTGAAGGAAATAAAGGAAAAAAATATATACTAACAGAAATGGACTTACACAGATTCTTCTAAGGAAAGGGTGAACAGAGGATACTGGAAATTTGGGAAATGGCTAGGGTTTTTATGGGATTTTGAATAGGGTTTGAAAGGATAAAAGGCAAGGTAAAATAGTGGGATATGCAGTTTTTGGGTAGTGGGTGATAGGATACTTACAAGTTACACGAGTTGGGCAATTTGGACAGCCAGCAAGATCTCTGGACAGCGGGGCCTAACCTCTGGGCACATGCAGTGGGGTCAAAAGATCTGGTTACTGGGTCAGCTGGGATATCCTGGATGGGAACAGCTGGGCAAGGTCTGGTCACTGTGTACAGCGGGGTGGGTCAGCTGGACAAAAGGTCTAGTCACTGGATTCTCCTAAAGATGATCAGTTGCCTTTCCTTCTTTCTCCCTGGGTTATTTGGTACGCCTGGGCCTGGATAAGTGGTTCTGCCTGGATCTGGAGTCTTGGAATCTTGAAGGATGAATTTTGAATGTTGAATATCCCTGTGTCTCCCTGTCTACCCCTTATATAGCCAGAATGACATCAGATAATTTTATAATATAGGTGGACATATCCTGGACTTACCCCCTGAATGGTATTTGATATAGTTTCCCCAAGTTTAATATCTGCGCCATTTATGCTTCCCCCAGAAATTCATTTTTTCTGCCATTTCATTTCACCACGTGCCAGAGAAATGCACAAAGTCATATTGTGCTTTTCCAAAAATCACATTAAAACTGTCATAATATCACATTACTGCTTATTCATATTGCGAGGAAAAATGTCTTAAAGTATAAATGACCTGCATTGTTAATGAGGTGGATTTTCCAAAGATGTGAGCGGTGCTGCCACCCCCACAATCCAAATTGTCTCCCCTGGGTCAGCTTACACAAGGGTTTCCATGACTCCCCTTTAAAGTCCTCCAGATTGAATGTTGAGGAAATCACCCTGAGGCAAAACTCATGGCTTCACACCCATCCTTTGTACTTGGGAGCAGTTCTGCCTGGCAGTCTGGGAGAACCTGTGATTATCACACTATCAGGTCCATAAGGACAGGTCCCCTGCCCTTGCAGTATCAGTTCACGGGGAGGTGCGACATTGGCCTTGCTGCCAAACTGGTTTGACAGAAATTTCTGTGCCACAGCCAGGATGATTTGTCTTTTGGGGGGAAAAACAGAGCACACTATACATATCTTTGCAGCCCCTCTCTCTACATGTACAATTTTGTTTCTGTGCGAGCAACAGTATTATTTCACATTTAGGTTTCCCAATGTCATTTTCTGCTTTGCAAAAGCAGATTTACATGTGTTTATTTTTTTTACATGTTGATTTCACCAGATGCGTTTTTTTTCAGCGCATGCATTGCTGGGCGGCAGGTCCACCACAGCTCTCCTGTGGTCGTGCCACCAGTCAAGACTATTGTGATTCTGACTTTCTACTGACAGGAGCCACTTGCTCAGTAAGGACAACCGCCTTCAAGCCTGCAGCTAGCAGTCCTCTGTTCCTCCATGGCACCACTGCCTATAAAACTTGACGTGGCTCCACACCTCCAGGATGACATCACTCCAGAGGCTCGCCTCTGCCAACGGAATTCCCTTCTTCCTCCGGAGGCATCTCTCTGTTCACAATCTGCTTGGCTCTTATGGACAGCCATCAGAAACAACTAAGTGTGTCTGTCTTCTTTGACTATGGCATTCAGATGACATGCAGAATTACCTGAAGCCAAAAGAGGGAAAGAAGGTTATCTGTTTGTTATAGATATGACGTGAGACACCAAAGTCTTTCCAACACACATATATGCACAAATTGTGTCTTAGTTCCTGATCAGAGTCCTTGTCCCAAAGAGGGGATTCACTACCAGTGAGGTCCAATTTGCCCAGATCCATAGAGAGGGTCTTGCTAAGTGGGATCAACTTCCAGTCCTCAAATGGGGTAAAAGGGACACATTGCCCAAATTCATCACATACCCCTACAGTTAGATGCGAGTCTCCCCCTTGGGAAGAGGGAAACCACTTAAAAAGTTCATATTGCCTGTTTCTTTCCCCTTTTGATTTTCCATCAAGAAACAAAATAACTGTAGATCTAAAAACCATCTCATGACTAGGGCATTCAAATCTTTGCTCAGACTCATCCAGGTTAGGGTTCCATGTGATAATATCGCCGCAAAAATATTGGCGTACAAAATTTTCGCCATATTTCTGCGGTGATATTACCCCATGGAACCTGCGGGGGACACCCCTGCAACCCCAATATATTTTAAAAGGGAGCGGGGGACACCCCCGCAAACCCCCCATCCATTTACTCCATAAATTATCCCCACCAAAAATATCGCCTATGGGCGTTCCCGACGACCATATGTACCGCGATATTTTTGGTGGCCATGCACCCAAGACTCTATGCCCTGGCCACAACCACCACAGCATATCACATCCATAGAGTAAAACATTTCAACTATGGTCTATGGAAACTTTTAATGTCCGCGGACATTATGAGTGTTCTTAGAACACTTTCAACTTGCCATCAAACAATATGGACAGCGTTTTCAGTACACCTCCTACGAACATTTCAGAACAACGCAATAGTTCTTAGAACACTTTCAACTTGACAACGAACAATACGGACAGTGTCCTCAGAACACCCCCATTTTGTTTATTTGCAAACATTTCAGGACACCGCAAGTGTTCTAAGAACACATTCAACTTGCCATCGAACAATACAAACAGCATCTTCAGGACACACCCTACGAACATTTCAGAACAACACGAGAGTTCTTAGAAAACATTCAACTTGACATAGAACAATATGGACAGCGTCCTCAGGACACCCCCATTTTGTTTATTTGTGAACATTTCAGGACACCGCGAGTGTTCTTAGAACACATTCAACTTGCCAGCGAACAATACGGACTAGGCCTTCAGGACACCCCCTACGAACATTCTAAGACACTGCGAGTGTTCTTAGAAACGTCTTCAGAACACCCCCATTTTGTTTATTTGCAAACATTTCAGGACACCGCAAGTGTTCTAAGAACACATTCAACTTGCCATCGAACAATACAAACAGCATCTTCAGGACACACCCTACGAACATTTCAGAACAACACGAGAGTTCTTAGAAAACATTCAACTTGACAGAGAACAATATGGACAGCGTCCTCAGGACACCCCCATTGTGTTTATTTGTGAACATTTCAGGACACCGCGAGTGTTCTTAGAACACATTCAACTTGCCAGCGAACAATACGGACTACGCCTTCAGGACACCCCCTACGAACATTCTAAGACACTGCGAGTGTTCTTAGAAACGTCTTCAGAACACCCCCATTTTGTTTATTTGCGAACATTTCAGAACACCGCAAGTGTTCTTAGAACACATTCAACTTGACAGAGAACAATACGGACAGTGTCCTCAGGAAACCCCCATTTTGTTTATTTGCAAACATTTCAGGACACCGCGAGTGTTCTTAGAAGCGTCTTCAGAACACCACCATCTTGTTTATTTGCGAACATTTCAGGACACCGCGAGTGTTCTTAGAACACATTCAACTTGACAGAGAACAATACGGACAGCTTCCTCAAGACACCCCCTACGAACAATCCCCGGACACCGCAAGTTTTCTTAGAAACGTCTTCAGAACACCCCATTTTGTGTATTCGCGAACATTTCAGGACACCGCAAGTGTTCTTAGAACACATTCAACTTGACAGAGAACAATACGGACAGCGTCCTCACGACACCCCTACGAACATTCCCCGGACACCGCGAGTTTTCTTAGAAACGTCTTCCGAACACCCCATTTTGTTTATTTGCAAACATTTCAGGACACCGCGAGTGTTCTTAGAACACATTCAACTTGCCAGCCACAACCCCCATTCATATTTACGAACATTTCAGGACACAGCGAGTGTTCGACAACGTCTTCAGAACACCCCCATTTTGTGTATTTGCGAACATTTCAGGACACCGCGAGTGTTCTTAGAACACATTCAACTTGAAAGAGAACAATACGGACAGCGTCCTCAGGACACCCCCTACGAACATTCCCCGGACACCGCGAGTGTTCTTAGAAACGTCTTCAGAACACCCCCATTTTGTTTATTTGCGAACATTTCAGGACACCGCGAGTGTTCTTAGAACACATTCAACGTGACAGAGAACAATACGGACAGCGCCTGAGAACACCCCCATTTTGTTTATTTGCGAACATTTCAGGACACCGCAAGTGTTCTTAGAACACATTCAACTTGACAGAGAACAATACAGACAGCGTTCTCAGGACACCCCCATTTTGTTTATTTGCGAACATTTCAGGACACCGCGAGTGTTCTTAGAACACATTGAACTTGCCAACCACAACCCCCCATTCATATTTGCGAACAATTCAGGACACAGTGAGTGTTCGACAACATCTTCAGAACACCCCCATTTTGTGTATTTGCAAACATTTCAGGACACCGCGAGTGTTCTTAGAACACATTCAACTTGACAGAGAACAATACGGACAGCGTCCTCAGGACACCCCCTACGGACATTCCCCAGACACCGCGAGTGTTCTTAGAAATGTCTTCAGAACACCCCCATTTTCTTTATTTGCGAACATTTCAGGACACCGCAAGTGTTCTTAGAACACATTCAACGTGACAGAGAACAAAACGGACAGCGTCCTCAGAACACCCCCATTTTGTTTATTTGCAAACATTTCAGGACACCGCGAGTGTTCTTAGAAGCGTCTTCAGAACACCACCATCTTGTTTATTTGCGAACATTTCAGGACACCGCAAGTGTTCTTAGAACACATTCAAATTGCCAGCCACAACCCCCATTCATATTTGTGAACATTTCAGGACACAGCGAGTGTTCGACAACGTCTTCAGAACACCCCCATTTTGTGTATTTTCGAACATTTCAGGACACCGCGAGTGTTCTTAGAACACATTCAACTTGACAGAGAAAAATACGGACAGCGTCCTCAGGACACCCCCTACGAACATTCCCCGGACACCGCGAGTTTTCTTAGAAACGTCTTCAGAACACCCCATTTTGTTTATTTGCAAACATTTCAGGACACCGCGAGTGTTCTTAGAACACATTCAACTTGCCAGCCACAACCCCCATTCATATTTACGAACATTTCAGGACACAGCAAGTGTTCGACAACGTCTTCAGAACACCCCCATTTTGTGTATTTGCGAACATTTCAGGACACCGCTAGTGTTCTTAGAACACATTCAACTTGAAAGAGAACAATACGGACAGCGTCCTCAGGACACCCCCTACGAACATTCCCCGGACACCGCGAGTGTTCTTAGAAACGCCTTCAGAACACCCCCATTTTGTTTATTTGCAAACATTTCAGGACACCGCGAGTGTTCTTAGAACACATTCAAATTGCCAGCCACAACCCCCATTCATATTTGTGAACATTTCAGGACACAGCGAGTGTTCGACAACGTCTTCAGAACACCCCCATTTTGTGTATTTGCGAACATTTCAGGACACCGCGAGTGTTCTTAGAACACATTCAACTTGACAGAGAACAATACGGACAGCGTCCTCAGGACACCCCCTACAGACATTCCCCAGACACCACGAGTGTTCTTAGAAATGTCTTCAGAACACCCCCATTTTCTTTATTTGCGAACATTTCAGGACACCGCAAGTGTTCTTAGAACACATTCAACTTGACAGAGAACAAAACGGACAGCGTCCTCAGAACACCCCCATTGTGTTTATTTGCAAACATTTCAGGACACCGCGAGTGTTCTTAGAAGCGTCTTCAGAACACCACCATCTTGTTTATTTGCGAACATTTCAGGACACCGCAAGTGTTCTTAGAACACATTCAACTTGACAAAGAACAATACGGACAGCGTCCTCAGGACACCCCCATTTTGTTTATTTGCGAACATTTCAGTACACCGCGAGTGTTCTTAGAACACATTCAACTTGCCAGCCACAACCCCCCATTCATATTTGCGAACATTTCAGGACACAGCGAGTGTTCGACAACGTCTTCAGAACACCCCCATTTTGTGTATTTGCGAACATTTCAGGACACCGCAAGTGATCTTAGAACACATTCAACTTGACAACGAACAATACGGACAGCGTCCCAGGACACCCCCATTTTGTTTATTTGCGAACATTTCAGGACACCGCGAGTGTTCTTAGAACAGTTTCAGCTTGCTTGCGAACAAAACAGACACATATTGAGTCCTCAGAATGCCCCCCATTCAGTTTATTTAGAACATTTCAGAACACCCGTGATGTCCGCAGACAAACCGAACACAAAACACATAAAAAAACACAACTTTCATCCTATCTCATACACTCCCACCCTCCTGAAACACTCCTACACACCAACACTCGAATCCAAGATGGCAGGCGCTACCAAAAATCTGACGCGCGTCACGCTCCACGCCTTCCAATCAGCGAACACGTCGCATGTCCGCTGACATCACGCAAGTCAATGGACCAATCAGGACACTGTCGGCGGACCGAACAGGGAAGTGTGTCCGCGAAGCGGACACAGATATCACTAATTTTTTAAAACCTACTTTTTGGTCATTTTTAAAAAAACTACTGGATGGATTTTCACCAAATTTACAAAAGCACGCTTTCGGGACCAATTCCTGCTGCATATTTGGAGAAAATCCGTCCAGCGGTTTAGGCTGTAGGCGTGAGCAAAGTTTTTTCCGCATTCAGTCTTTGGGAAAAAACAAATTTTGGTACTGCCCCTATAACTTTGTAGTGTTTAAAATGGCCAAAAAGTAGGCCACAAAAAATGAGTGATATCTATGTCCGCTACACGGACACACTTCCCTGTTCACCCCGTGGACAGGACACCGATTAGCTAATTGGCTTGCATCATGTCCGCGGACATGTAACATGTTCGCTGATTGGCTGGAATGAAGCGTGAGGTGCGTTGTATTGTTTTGATGCGCCCGCCATCTTGGATCTGCGGACAGTGCAGTTACAAACAGGGGAGAAATACAACTTTGGCAAGTGTGTTGGTGTGTAAGAGTGTTTGGGGAGGGTGGGGGAGTAAGTGATGGGTTATATGCTGTATTTATTTAGGTGGCAGGCACCCCCGATGTGTTTGTGATGTCCACGGACAGCCGCGCTGTCCGCGGACATGAAAAAATGGATGGAGTAGCCCATATAGCCAGTTAAGATATTTGATTCTATGGGTGTGATATGCTGCGGTGGCTTTGGCCAGGGCCTAGAGTTTTGTGTGCATAGCTGTTTGATTCTATGTGTATGAAATTTGGGTGTGATATGCTGCGATAGTGGTGGCCAGGGCCTAGAGTCTTGGGTGCATGGCCGTTTGATTCTCTGTGTATGATCTATGGGTATGATATGCTGCAGAGTTGGTGGCCAGGGCCTAGAGTCTTGGGTGCATGGCCGAAGGCGTAGGCCGTAGGGCATGCACTCAAGACTCTAGGCCCTGGACACAACCACCGCAGAATTTCACACCCATAGATACATCCATAGAATTGAATATCTATGAAATGTTTGCATATCTACAGTTTATGTACTGTTTCATTTGTATAGTTTGTATGCGAAGTTTTGGCTACGTCATGTCATTAAGATTGTAGAGTTTGGTAACAAGCACTGCAGTATAACATATCCATGGAAGTAAACATTTTGCATTGCGGTGTGTGGTTATATGTTTGCTTCAATGGTTGTGTTAGGGAGCAGTATTTATGAGTTGTATTTATTATAATAAATGTACTGTTTGGTTTGGTAACTGGAACAGATTTGTTCTTTGTCAATTTCTGTGATAAAAGAAAAGATCATGTTAGTGTAGGTAGTTTATAAAGACTTATAACATTGAATAATAGACATTTCTGATTCATTTCGACCCTCATATTTAGTAGTTTACAAACCAGTGTACTGGGCAATTTGCTCAGTTTCTGTGTTTGTTGTTTACATCATTGGGTCTGTGGAAATAAAATCCATGTTGGATTTTAAAAAAAAACTTTTCTTGTTTTGGTACAGTACAATTATTTCTGTGTTTTCAGTGTTTATTTGTTGTTTCCGGCTAATGTTCTATCTGTTGGCTTGTTGCAGATTGTTAGATACTTGTTGAATTGTAACTGGTTATAGTTTTTTATTTATATTTTCAAATTGTTAATCTATCTATTGGGTTGTTGCAGATTTTTGGGGCAGTTAGATACCTGTTGGCGTATTCTAACAGTTTATTTCTTGTTATTTTTCAGTGGTATTGATTTATCTGTTTGGTTGTTGCAAAATCTTGGGGCAGTTAGATACCTGTTGGCGTATTCTAACTGTAATTTAGTGGTTTTGATTCATCTGTTTAGTTGTTGCAGAATCTTGGGGCAGTTAGATACCTGTTTGCGTATTCTAACTGTTTATAGTTTTCTAATTGAAGTTTTATTAATGTTTAAGCACAGATTAGTTCTAAAATTTTGGATTTAAGAATATAAAATAAGCGTTTATAAGATTTGCTGGTAATATTTGCTTTAAAGTAATGGTACTATCATTACATCCGAACCATCCACAATTCCATTTTATATATGCAGTTTAGTGACCTGCTTTGGTTGTGGTTCCTGCATGGTAAATTATACCTATGGTTGTGAAGGTTTTCTTACCAAGTGATACTTGACCATGTGTGAATCCAGTCAGCTTGCAGTTGTTTTTGGTACCATTTGCATTGTAACGTAGAAGCATTAGTATTACGTATTTACTATGTGTTTGTATTTGTAAGGTGGCGCAATTATCTGAATTGCAGGTAGTACATAATCTGCCATGGTTTGCATTTTGTACAAGTTGCTGAAATGGAACGGATTCACAGTTAGGTATGGATACATACACAAAACGTTCATTGGGGATTTGTTTGTGTTGCATATTGTTGCACAGAGTGCATGTATGTTTCCACATGTATGAAATCTGGAAGATTTCATTTATAGGTATGTTTTTGTTTTCCAGTACTTGTAGTAAGTACATTAGAAATTCTTGTGGATCTTCTTGTGAGTTTATATTGAATTTCATCATTTCAGCACAGTAGTCCAATTCTTGTCTTATTCCATGAACACTATATGTGTTGTCAGGATTATTACTTGCATTTCTATGAAGGACTAACATTTGTAAACACAATTGGTCTGTACTGTGTAAGTAAATGTTGTCAACAATTGGTGGCAATTGAAATAGAATATTTATTGCTACATTTGTGTAGCAATTTACTCCAGTTATATTTGAAAATTGGAATGGACCAGCTAGTTTTGTGTCCAAGTCATTTCTTCGGAGTGTGTGTTGCTTCTTTGAAGAAGTACCTGAGTTACTTTGAGTAATAGATGCTTCTTTGGTTGTAGTAATTGATGAAGTATTAGCTTTTCTTACTCTTTTTGGAGGATTTGCAGTGGGATCTTGTTGCATTTCTCTTTGAAGTAGTTTTCTTTTACAACGTTTTGCTTTTTTTGGTACAGGATAGGTTTTTAGATGGGGTGTATAGTGAACGTAGTCTATTGTATTCTAAAATGCAAGGAATATCAGCAATACTTTACTTGTATCAATGTTTATTAGAAATAGACTGTTAAGTGTACGTAAGTGTGATAATGCTACTTAGCTCATTCCTTCTTTAAAGACTGTGGTCCCAACATCTATCAATGCTTTATCTAGGGTAAGACTTTGTGATTTGTGAATGGTGACTGTGTATGCTAGAGTTAGAGAAAATTGCTCTCTGTGTACATACATGTCTTTAAAAAGAAGGAATCGAGCTGGTGAGCACCCTATCCTTTTTATTCTGAACGTTTGTCAAAGAGAATATTGACAAACTGAATGTTGTTGTCATGTGGGTATGTTTGAAAGCCAACAACTGTACCCAGTGCTACATTAACTAGTCCTTGTTCCACATCAAGGTTACGGTTAAGCATTACTCTACAGTTTAAAGATAATTTTAATATTTTCTCCAAACCAGCTGTGTTGGAGATAGAATTTTCTAAGGTATTTAGTCTTGTTGTGGCTTGTTGACAATTGGCTAGTGTCATACCATGTACGTCCAGTTTGTCTGTGGAGAAAATTTCAATTATTGCTTGCATTTCTTTTTTCAACATTGTTTCATTGAATTTAAAACAGCTTGCAAGAGTTGGCATTAAGCACATACAGTTGACATTTTTGTGTGCTAATTGTTCCATGACATCAGTAGCACATGAGTTATGGCCATGAAGTGCATGGATGTGCCGGGTATTTAATATTGCGTGTGCTTCTTGAGATAGTACACCAACTCTAATACTTTTTAATGTTGGCGTAGGTGAGTTCGGCAGACTGGCACATGTTTTCTGTTAATTCTCTGTATTGGAAATGTTGCCAAAGGTTGACATTTCCTATGCTGCCAAAAGTTTTACGGTAGAGTTTGTGTCCTAAGGTCCCAGTGGTTCTTGGCTTCCTGTTACAGAAGGTTGACTACTGTTGGCTGTGTCCTTATCTAGTTGGGCCTGGAGTTCTTCTTGGTGTTGCTGTTCATTGTGCAACATTGTTTTCTACTGTGTAAAGTTTACATCGGTTATAGTGCTTTCATTTGCTTTGAAAGCATCTTCATAGATATCTAGAATCTTTTCTTCTTTTCTCCATGCTTTAAAAAGTTGTAGCCGGGACATGTAATATAGTTCTTTATGTTGAGGAGTTTTTAATGACAATTTGATATGATTAATTAAGCTTGGTTTGGTAAGTCTCACTAGGCTGCCTTCACAATTTTTCACTCTGTATCTACCTTTTTTTTCATCAGGTTTTATATTATTTTTGTATGTGAAGTTTTGGGCTATGTGGTATAGACACATGGTTTCCAAAGTGGTACTCCTGTTTGGGTAGTATGTGTATAGTAAATTGTTTTTCAAAATGTCTTGGCTGTTGGGATAATTTTTGGCTATTGTTTCTGTATTGTCCTATGATTTGAGAAGGATTTTTCTAGGTTTAGCAGGACCAAGACTTAGCCTTACTATATTTTCAGGTTTTCCATACAAAGCAGTACCGGTTAAACAATCGGCAGCTTCATAGCAGCCACATTCTCTATGAGAGAGCATTTGTATGCCTAAACTGTACAATTTCTCAGGCAGTGCTTTGTCCAATGAAAGGTCATTCCAGAGGTCTTGAAGGTCTGTTTTTTCTGCTTTGCTTATGTAGGCTGTAACAGATCATGCAACTGCAGTGGAATTGTCTGCAATGTACTGCAAATCTATGTTTGCATTCCATAAGAGGGCAATGATTGTATTGTGTAATCATTGATATATTTTGCTTCTTCTGTTCTTTTTATGTAATATGTGTTCTTAGGTGATTTACCTTTAACACTATGTCTAACTGAAGACATGAAGTTGTTCACGTCACCTGTTTCTGTAAGTGGTCTAGGGAAACCAAAGTGGCATTTGGTGTAGTATTTCCCTTTGTTTTTGTATTTGCGACAACAATATTTCCCACATTTGTGTCTTTTAAATTGTACAATTTGTGCATGAAGATCACTATTTGTTGCTTCTGATGGAATTTCACAAGTGACATATTTTTTGATAAACTGTAAAACCGAGGCATCACTGTCTTGACCAAATTTAGGAGCATCTTTAATCCATAAAAGCATGTGGATATGTGGTGCTCCTCTGACGTGGTATTCTTTTCTCCAAAAGAAGTGTTGCACTTCTCCGAGGGGAGGAACAGTTTTATTACAAATAAAGTGCAGCATAGCAATGAAGTGATGATGGAAATGTCTTGAAACATTAACAGGATCTAGAGAACAAAGTTCTCCAGGTGTTAGTATATCTATGTTTGTTTTGTTTTTGTTTGATATGCGTAGGAAATCATGTCAATCTTCCCATGCATATTCTGCACTACATAATGTAACAAACCAAGTGGGTGGGCCAAGGTTTCTTATCATACAACGTACATCTCCGTGACGTCGGAACCAGTACTCTTTAGTACCACGCATGTTTGCTAACAGATTTGTAATGCTTGATTGTAAAACCTCATCTTTTTCTTGCACTTTTTGTAGTAATTGCGTAGCTGACATATTTTGGAAGTGCGTTCCTGATTTCAATGTGTGTGCAACTCCGTACCTTAGAGTTGCTAGCTCACTTTCATAGACTAGGTGGAATATGAATTCCACATTTTGTCTAAATATGGGATCTTCAGAATACATTTGTAACGAGCGGTATTCTGATGCTGTTCTGATGCTGTTATCTGAATGGATCTATCATCGTACCGTCCTCCTTTCCCAGTAGGAAAGAGCAGAGGAAAAACGTGTGCTTCTGTATTTTTTTCCCATATGCTGATTGGTGATCCTTTGGTTTGTCGCATTTGGTACGTTTCTAGTGCATCATCTATGGTGTCACTAGAGTGTAATGGATGAATTGAATAATGGTCAAACATACTGGATACAGTAGCAGGATCTAGAAGTTCAAATTGACCAGTTTCTGGTGACTCTTGAATTATTTCAGTTGTTTCCCTTAAGTTTTCTTCAATATTCATTTCTTTGTAGTATTCATTACTGTCTTTTAGATATTGCAAGGCGTGTTAAACTTTATGTAAGTCTACAAGTTGTTGCCAATTTATTTTGTCTTTTGTAGGTACACCATTTACTAAGACAATTAAAGATTGCTCTATTGGACATTGCACTCCCAGAGTATGCACATTTTCTTTTAGATCTAACAGTAAATAAACGACTTTGCCACAAATGCCTTTCACTAATTCAGAGGGAGGTACTTTTGCTGTTTTTGGTTGAAGGCATATTATTGCTTGAAATGGGTGCACTGTTTGAATTATGATGCTCTCATATAAATTGAGTTGTTGCAGGGGTTTTGGTAGTGGGAATAATTCCAAGTTATGTGTGATAGCACGTGAAGGAGTTTGGTTGTTGTCAAGTTTTGTAGTGCAGTAACTGCAAATTATTAAGGGGTCAGTTATTTCGTATTTGTTTTCTGCTATAAGGTAGAGAGCTAATTCAAACCATTTGGAATCTTCATTGTCTTCTATTTTGTATGTTACGTCTATAGTTTTTGTGTTACTTTTATAAAAAGTTCTGCGGCAACACACACACACATGGTTTGGTACTTCAGCGGATGTACTTTTAAATTTTAGTATTTCGTTTTTGTATGTGTGTAGTAGAAGGTTGCCATCTGTACACTCGTTGCTAGTCTGTTGTAGAGCTATTGCATTTTATAAGTGGCTTTCACTTCCAAAATATTTTCTCTGGATATGCTCTATTTTCTTGAGTAGATATTTGGCTGTACCATGTAGAAGATTGTTATTTAAATTGGCCAGTGCTAAAGCAGGACTTTTAGCATAGTAAAGTTTATAGACTTCTTATAGTTGAATCATGTGTTGATATCATTTTGATATGATGGAAGGTGCTTTTGCAAATAGGTCCTGAATGCAGGCTAATGAATGTCCTTGTAGTCCTGTGTATTTGTGCACTGGACAGGTATCCATATTTTGTAGCAGTTTTATTGTGATTTTGTCTTTGCCTTTCACATACTGATTGAGGAACTGGCGTAAAGATTTGAAAGATTTTTTGGCAATTTTACACATTGACGTGCATGGCCATTTGTATACTGGACATTCTAGTTCAGTCGAATGGAGAGGTGATACTGAGTTTTCTGGGGATATTTTTGTAAGCAGTATTTCTTGTTGCATTCTGGTATTATTAAGTTTTTTTCATAACATTGTCCACTGCCATGTATGGCAATTGTGTTTGTTTGCTTTTGTTTGTATGCTTCTTCATTGAAATATGGTGCTGTGCTTGTGGTGTGACTCCATTAACCTCCACAGATATTTAAGAAGTTATTTTTGTTTACATTCCGTTTATTGAGAAGTCTTTTTTGTAGTTTAGTAGTTAGTTTTGTTAGTGGTTTCATTCTGTTTAACACTAAAATAAATAACGTCCTTTTGAGAGGGATTGCACTGTCTATGAAAGCTTCTAAGATTAATTTTCTACGGTAGGTTTTAAGGGTTATGCATGATTTGTCTCCTGTTTTTATAAGATTCTGAAGGACTGTGTGGCGGAACATTTTTGCTAAAATACTTTTTTTGGTATGGTTACTTGCCACTACATCAAGATTTATAGGATCAGTTTTAGCAGTATGGGTAGCTGAATTCTTGTTAATCCCTTTCTGTTTCGTTTTACATTTTGATAGAGGAGGCAACGTTTCTGTACTGGAAGCTTGTTTTGTTTCACTTAATGACTGTATTAGCTGTTTTGTTTGAACTTTTTGTACAAATTCTGCTAGAGATGGATGCTTATTTTTCACACTATTATTGTCATTTGCTCTATTTCTGCGTTGCTTTCTACAGACTTGCTTTTTGGTCGGCATTCTTTGGGGTCTGATGAAAAAAAAGAAGGTATGGGTTGGGTTGTTCTGCAATGTATGTGTGCTGTGTGCATGAGTGTCTGAGTATGATGGTAAGGATGTATGTGGTGGTGTGCGATTGTGCATTGGGCAGCTACAATTAGTTGGGAAGGCTATTCTTCTATTTGTGTGTTACTATACTGTGGTTCAGATGACTGTAGAAAGTGAGCTAGTGGTGAGGAGAAGCACTAATAGTAAATCTAATGGTATGAAATTAAAACAGTTCTTTGTTTTGTAATACTAACATTCTAGGGGCTGAGTTATGTTATTTGTGTTCCGAAAAACAGGGATTTGTGTGCCATTCTGCCTGTTAATCCCTGTTTAATAAATGGTGATGTGTGGGCAGAATGGTGCACAACTCTCTGTTTTTTTGCTGCACAAATTACATGAATCAACCGCACAGTGTGTTTGAGTAACAGTAAAAATATTATGGTAGTATTGTACTTACTCTTTTTTGTGTGCAATGAGCAGATTTCTTCTGAGTTGTTGTTTGTAGTTCAGATGCTGCTGCTTTTCAGGAGAGTGGTCTTCACTGCAATTGTAAAAGAAAGAAGTTAGTAATTTTGTGTTAATTTGATGTTAATTTAGATGTTGATTTTTATGTTTTTGTAGTAGTATTCCTGTTTGATATCTGAACATAGTGTATGTGTGCAGTTTCATTTGACTATGTGAAGCCTTTATATTTTATTTACAATATATTAGTTCAACATGCTTTGCAAATGAGTAGAATATTAAGTGTATGAAACTCACTTGGCTTTTTACAGCTCTGATTACAACAGTTGACTGTAGCAGATGGGAAACATTACAGTAAGTTCATTTTATAGGTTATACAGGTTAAGTGGCATTACTCTTTTTATATGCATTCACAAGAGTTGTACGTGTACTCTGAATAAAATATGCATACCTGTAGTTTGTAATGCACAGTGGTGACGCAAGTTGTGGTTGCTTACCTTACCATAACTAGCAAATTTCATAGATTTTTAGTAGCACAACTTAACCATAACGTCCCTTTAACAAAGTTTTTTTACTGAATGTATATATATATATATACATATATATATATATATAAATTGCACGGCCGTGTAGTTATGGTTAAGTTGCTGTTTCCATAGGAAGAGCACTTTTTGGGAGGCTTATAACTTTGCGCTCCCTGGGCGCGAATCCCCACCAAACTTTGCAAAAAAGTATACAGCCCACTTTGAATTGTTTTGCAAAGTTTGGTGAGGTTTGGTCCGGGGGGGCAAAGTTATAGGGGGGTTCCAAAATGCCTTTTTTCCCCATAGACTGAATAGGGAAAAAACTGCTCACGCCTACAGCCCAAACCGCCCAAACCGCTGGACGGATTTTCACAAAATTTGGACCAGGAGCAGTGGCTTGTTCTCGAAAGCGTGCTTTTGGTGAAAATCCGTCCATTAGTTTTTTTTTCAAAATGACCAAAAAGTAGGTCAACAAAAATTTGTGATATCCATGTTCGGTCCGTGGACACACTTCCCTGTTCGGTCCGCGGACAGTGTCCTGATTGGCTAATGGGTTTGTGTCATGTCCGCAGACATGCAACATGTTCGCTGATTTGATGGTGAAGAGCATGAAGTGTGTCAGATTTTTTGAAACGCCCGCCATCTTGTATCCGCGGTCAGCGCAATGTCAAATGGTGGGGAAATACAATTTTGGCAAGTGTGTTGTTTTGTAAGACTGTTTGGGGAAGGTGGGGGGTAAGAGATGGTTTGAATATTGTATCTATTTAGGTGGTAGGTACCGCTGTTGTGTTCATTGTGTCCATGGACAGTAGCGCTGTCCTTGGTGTCCGTAATCGTTCCATATGGGAATGTCCTAAGGACACTATACCTGTCCGTACTGTTCGCAGGCAAGTTGAAACTGTTCTAAGAACGCACGCATTGTCCGGGATGTCTGCAAATAAATGAAAATGGAGGTGTCCTAAGAACACTATACCTTTCCGTACTGTTCACAGGCAAGTTGAAATTGTTCTAAGAACACACGTGGTGTTCGGGATGTCGTACTGTTTGTAGGTAAGTTCAAACTGTTCTAAGTACACAAGTGGTGTTTGGGATGTCCTCAAATAAATGAAAATGGAAGTGTCCTGAGGACACTATACTTGTCCGCAGCCTACCAGTTAACATGCGTATCTTGCCCTTTTACGCATGTAAATATGGCAAATACAGACCATTTACTTTTGTTGGTACACCATTTACTAAGATAATTGAAGATTGTTCTATTGGACGTTTCACTCTTAGAGTGTCCACATTTTCTGTCAGATCTAATGGTAAATAAACTACTTTACCATGAATGCCTTTCACCAATTCAGAGGGAGATAATGTTGCTGTTTTTCGTTGAAGACGTATTATTGCTTGAAATGGGTGTACTGTTTGAATTATGATGCTCTCATATAAATGGAGTCGTTGTAGGGCTTTTGGTAGTGGGAATAATTCTAAGTTATTTGTGACAGCACGTGAAGGAGTTTGGTTGGTGTCAAGTTTTGTAGTGCAGTAACTGCAAAGTATTAAAGGGTCAGTTATTTCGTATTTGATTTCTGCTATAAGGTACAGAGCTAATTCAAACCATTTAGAATCTTCATTGTTGTCTATTTTGTATGTTATGTCTATAATTTTTGTATTAGTTTCATAAAAAATTCTGCCGCAACACACACACACATGGTTTGGTATTTCAGCGGTATTTTACTTTTAAATGTTAGTATTTCTTTTTTGTATGTGTGTATTTAAGGTTGCCATGTGTACAGTACAATTGTTGCTAGTTTGTTTGTTGTAAAGGTATTGCATTTTCTAAGTGGCTTTCACTTCCAAAATATTTTTTCTGGATATGGTCAATTTCTTCAACTAGTTCTTTGGCTGTACCTTGTAGAAGATTGTTATTTAAATTGGCTAGTGCTAATGCAGGAATTTTAGCATAGTACAGTTTATATACTAGATTTCTTATAGTTCGATGATGTGTTGATATCATTTTGCTATGAGGGAAGGTGCTTTTGCAAATTGGTCCTGAAATGCAGGCTAACAAATGTCCTTGTAGCCCTATGTATTTACGAATTGGACAGGTATCCATATTTTGCAGCAGTTTCATTTTGATTTTGTCATTGCCTTTCACATATTGATTGAGGAATTGGCATACTGGATGTTTTGGTCCAGTCTAATGGAGAGGTAATTCTGAGTTTCCAGGGGATATTTTTGTAAGCAGTATTTCTTGTTCCATTATGGTATTATTCATTTTTTCATAACCTCGTCCACTGCTATGTATAGCAATTGTATTTGTTTGCTTTTGTTTGTATGCTTCTTCATTAAAATATGGTTCTGTGTTTGTGGTGTGACTCCATTCACCTCCACAGATACTTAAGAAGTTATTTTTGTTGACATTCCGTTTATTGAGAAGTCTTTTTTGTAATTTAGTAATTAGTTTTGTTAGTGGTTTCATTGTTTTTAACACTAAAATAAATAATTTTCTTTGGAGTAGGATTGCACTGTCTATCAAAGCTTCTAATATTAATTTTCTATGGTTGGTTATAAGGGTTGTGTATGATTTCTCTCCTGTTTTTATAAGATTTTGAAAGACTCTGTGGCGGAACATTTTTGCAAAAATATTTTTTTTGGTATGTTTACTTGCCATTATATCAAAATGTATAGGAGCAGTTTTAGCAGTAGTGGTAGCTGAACTGAATTCTTGATAGTCGTTTTTTGTTTCGTTTTACATTTTGATATAGGAGGCAAAGTTTCTGTACTTGAAGCAGGTTTTGGTTTGCTAAATGACAGTATTAGCTGTTTTGTTTGAACTTTTTGTACAAATTCTGCTAGAAATGGATGCTTATTTTGGATGCTTCTTTTGTCATTTGCTCTATTTCTACGTTGTTTTACTACAGACTTGATTTTTGGTAGGCATTATTTGGGGTCTGTTGAAAAAAATAAAGACGGTATGGGTTGGGTTGTTCTGCGATGCATGTGTGCTGTGTGCATGAGTGTCTGAGTATGATGGTAGAGATGTATGTGATGGTGTGTGATTGTGTATTGGGTAGCTACAACTAGTTGGGAAAGCTATTCTTCTATTTGTGTGTTATTATATACTGGGGTTCAGATGACAGTAGAAAGTAAGCTAGTGGTGAGCAGAAGCACATATACTAAATCTAATGATATAGAATTAAAACAGTGCTTTGTTCTGCAATACTAACATTCTAGAGGCTGAGTTATGTCATTTTTGCACCGAAAAATGGGGATTTGTGCGGCATTCTGCCTGCAAATCCCTGTTTAACAAATGGAGATTTGTGGACAGAATGGTGCACTAATTTTTTTTTTTTGGTGCACAAATACCATGAATCAACCGCACAGTGTGTTTGAGTAACAGTAAGAATATTATGGTAGTATTGTATTTACTTTTTTTGTGTGGAAAGATTAGGTTTCTTCTGAGTTGTTGTTTGTACTTCGGATTCTGCTGCTTTTCAGGAGAGTGGTCTTCACTGTAATTGTAAAGGAAAGAAGTTAGTAATTTTGTGTGTATATAGTATCTAGTTTCCTTTGACTATGTGCAGTCTTTATATTTTATTTAAAATATGTTAGTTCAACATGCTATGCAAATGAGTAGAATAGAAAGTGTATGAAATATGCTTGGTTTCTTAAGGGTGTGTTATTGGATGTTAGGAGACAGAAGAAATAATGATATACTTATTTTGCAATTTTTATAAGGTGAATGGCAGATACTGTATAGAAAATCATGGAGTGTATGCATTTGTGAAGGTGTGGGTAATAAATCAGAAGGATGTGATTTACAGGTTATGGTGTTATTGCAGTCGGGAGTTTTTCAATGTTAGTGTATATCTGTGTGATTGTATGAAGGTGCATGACCTTATCCTGGCTGTGTGTAATTTTATAATACACTACTTAGTGTTTTTCTACAATTATATTGTTATTTCTCCCATCTTCTAATATTATATTTTTTTAGATAGCTGTGTTTGTGAAAAATTGTTTAGATAGCAGACAGGTTTGGAAGTTACAGTTGATTATAGCAGATGGGAAAAATGACAGTAAGTTCATTTTATAGGTTATAGAGATTAAGTGACAGTTACTCTGTTTATGTGCATTCATAAGAGTTGTACTTGTACTGTGCAGAAAATATGCATACCTTTAGTTTGTATTCATGCATGTGGATATGCATGCAGCTGCAAGTAGAAATATTGGAGACTTGTTCAGTAGTTTTTGTAGTAGGTGCTTTCCAATGATATGAGACTTGTACTCAGAGTTATCTACACTACATTTGAATGCTGAACTCTGATGATGCAGTTAGATGTAGAGGTATTGAATGTGATTGGTGGATGGTTGTGTGACTGTTTATCTGTATCCAATGAGGGATTGGCACAGAGAGTGAAGTGGAAATGGTAGAAGGGCTGTCTAGGTTACGATACGTCCGTGGACATAACGGAAGTCTGGGGACACCACGTATTACATACAGGGATTTTGGGGTGGAGAGGCATGCAAATGAGAATGAGCAGAGGAATTGATTGGTCAGTAAAGTTTGGTGGGTGTGTTGTGTAAGAAGACAGTTTGTCAGAAGGTCTTTTTTCCTGAGAGAATATAACACTTAGCTATGGCTGTGTGTTTCAGAAAACAGATTGTCTGGATTTTGGGAGACTCATGGATGCACTGGTTGGAGGTGCATGCACAACGCTGTGGGTAGCTGCAGATCTTGGATTCCCTCATGTGGAAGTGCACTGGCATGGAGTACGCGGAATTAAGTGGCTAGACTTCCTACCTCTCTGTGCTAATTTGCAGACAGAGCATCATCCAGACATAATTATAATTCATTGTGGAGGGAACAGTTTGGGACATGTGTCAGGAATTTCTTTGCAATTTGCGATGAAAGAAGGACTTGGGAAGGTCATGGATATGTTTCCAAATTCCCAAGTAATTTTTTCTCGTATTGCGCAGAGACAAATGTGGCTGCATTCTTCTTCATTTGGTCCACAAATGGAGAAAGCGAGGCACAATGTCAAAAGGATGTTTGTGCCTTTCTAAGAGATGTGTGCATGTCCTCTTTTCACAATGAAAATATTATGTTTCGTAGCACAACATTTTTTGGTATAGATGGAGTCCATCTTACTTATGCTGGTAATCAGTTTTTTCAGAGAAATTTACAAAATGCATTGCGTCCTTTTGTGAAATGACAGCCATCTTTTTTGCAGTAGGTGTTGATTTTTTTAGTTTTTCAAATACAAAACAATACCACAAAAGGCTCTTTTCAGAGCCACCACTTCCTTCCAGAGAAAAGTGCAATAATTTTGATAGTGCAACACCCCAAAATTTTTGATGTTCACGAACTGTCCGCGGACTTCTAAAAAAATTAAAAAAAACAGGAGCCTGCTCAATTTATTTCCCACTTCTATTTTTTGACTGTGAAAGGCGGGCCTGAAAAGAGTCTTTTTTTTGGGAATTTTTGTTGTTTTGTATTTTTTTGTTTTTTTTACACACAACACACTAGGAGAGGAGGGGAAAGGAGGGTAAGGGGGGACACCAACCACAGGGATAAGAAAGGGCAGGTGGAGAGAGGAAGATGTAGGGTGGGCCTTACTTAGGTAGTGAGCAGGTCTTCTCGTGCTCTGAGACCAGAGTCTCAAAAGCATTTCGAAGTCTCTCCCCCCTTCAGAGTACTGCATCGCAGTACATACACAAAACTGTGACCCTCGAAAAGTAAGGGTCATCAGCATTGTGAATGGCCTATGAGGGATGCGCTCTCCCACAGGAGTGTCTCTTGTGGTGAGAGGAGCGGAAACAGAGGATGAAGTAGAGGAACTCAACCTACTACGCTCGTTGCAAGGTACAACCTTACGAATGGCCCCACCGTAGAACGACTTTAGGTGTCGCTTCATAGTAGTCATACCAAAGCTGTATGAACCAAGCCTCCCGCGACTCAGTACCATTTTGCACTCGTTGTAGGTGATTTGTTCGCATGCACCTTGGATATGTTACCATGAATGGTAAATAACCGCAGCACCCAAGACTCACAGCGATTGCTAGTAGTAGGGACTTCCACTACCTCATCCTCGTCAACATCTTCATCCTCCTCTGCATCCTCACGCCTGTTCCCCTCTTCATGCCCTTGGGGAGGTGGTGGTGATGGAGGGGGTGGGGTTGTGCTGAGGCAGATGTAGCACCAGGTGGCAGTAGGGGAGCCGTGGATGCCATCAGGTTTCAGAAGAAAATCTGGAAAATTGGCAGCAAAATGCACTATGGTAGCCAGAAACACAATGAGGATGAGCTCTGGGGTGTGCCCTTTTATAGGGGTGCTAGTGCGTGGGTCGTGGACTCCCGCGCTGTCCGTGGACAGGACGAACACCCCAGAAGGGCTCAAAAGGTTCTAAAAAATATGTAGAAAGTCAGGGTTATTGTCTGGTACATGTGTTATGGTGCATTTTTAGTATAAAATACTGTGGATTGCCCGAAAAGGTACTTTTAAAATGTTCAGGGACCCGAACAGTGTCCGCAATGCAGGACACACGCTCAGCGTGGGTTCGGTCACATGATGGCGTCGCAAACATGTCCACGAACGGAAGAGGTGTTCGCAGGACATCAAATGCACGGGAATGGTTGTGCGCATGTGCGCGGGTGTTCTACGGACAGTGTTCGAGTCCTGAAATTAATAAAAGTGCAACACATGCGACATGAACACTAACGGACAGGCGCAATGTTCGGAGAACTTAGGGGTGTGGTGCGTGGATGTTCTTCAGGCAGTACGGACAGGTATAGTGTCCTTAGAACACCTACACTTTGGTTAATTGGACATCCCAGACATGGAGTGTGTTCTTAGAACAGTTTCAACTTGCCTGCGAACAGTACAGACAGGTATAGTGTCCTTAGGAGACCTCCATTTTGATTAATTGTGGATATCTCGGACACCGAGTGTGTTCTTAGAACACTTTTGACTTGCTTGCGAACATTTATGGGCAGGCATAATGTTCTTAGAACACCTTCATTTTGGTTAATTTGGACATCCCGGACACCATGCGTGTTCTAAGAACAGTTTCATCTTTCCTGCGGACAGTACGGACAGGTATAGTGTCCTTAGGACACCTCCATTTTGATTAATTGCAGACATCCCAGACACCGAGTGGGTTCTTAGAACAGTTTCAACTTGCCAGCGAACAGTACGGACAGGTACAGTGTTCTTACGACACCTCCATTTTGGTTAATTGCGGACATCCCGGACACGGCGTGTGTTCTTAGAACAGTTTCAACTTGCGTGCGAACATTACGGACAGGTATAATGCTCTTAGAACACCTCCATTTTGGTTAATTGCGGACATCCCGGACACCTTGTGTGTTCTTAGAACAGTTTCAACTTGCCTACGAACAGTACAGAGAGGTATAGTGTCCTTAGGACGCGCACGTTTTCCTTTGATTACGGACATTCCGAACACCCACGCTGTCCACGGACACCTCAACTGCTTTTTTTAAAAAAAAGAAAAACTGAATTAGGACACATATCATAATTTTGCTTTATTATATATAGATGTAAAATTTATGAAAGAGAAGGTGAAACAGAAACTGAGACAAATACAGGAGAATTGGGGGTTTCAAGAGGATTGATAGGAGGTGAAGAAGGGATGGAAGTCTCATCAAAACGTTTTTGTTCATGGAGAGGGTTTGGGGATAATTGACTAGGATATGGAGAGGATGGACAGGTACATGTAGGACAATGTTATCTAATTTATTCTTTCAAGTGATCCTCCACAAAGTTTTTCAAATTGTTGAAATGTGCCATGAGCATGTCTATTTTTTCTTCCATGCACTGGAGAGTCTTATCCAATATATCTTTTGGTGTACTATCTTCAATGTTTGTATGGTCTGTACAAAAAAAAAGATTTATATGTTAAGTGTATATAAAGTAGTACTTATTAATTGGTTTATATAGAGAAGTGTCTATCATTAGGTTCACTATCTTCCGACATTTCCTCACGTGGGAAATTCTCCTCTAGCCACTCCAAAGTACTGGACATTTCTGTGAGAAAAGAAAATTATATCACTTTTTTTGTATCTAATACAGAAATTTTACACATATATAATAAAAATAAAGTACACTTACTAGCTTCTGTTAAATTGTGTTCTTACTGGTTTGTAGCTCTGCTGTTGCTCCTAATTGTGCAGTTTCTGTGAGGTAATTATGTTGGAAGCCTTTCTTTCTTCTTTTGGAATATTCCATTTTAGTACATATTGTATTTAAATGAATGATTGATATGTTACATATATAGGTTTCATTTCTTATTTATTACTACATATAACGTGTATGTATGCTGGTTTGTGAACTTGTGCAATGTTCATATGGAATGATATAACAATTTAAGATACCCCCTGACATTTTGGGTACTGTTGCTGTTGTCCACGTCTGTCCGCAGACATACGAAGAGTCCGCAGACATCAAATTCAGTAGCAGGGGTTCAGTATGTTCTATGTTACATGTATATAAAGTCAGGGATATTATGGTTAAGTTGTTCTACTAAAAACCTATGAAATTCAGTAAAAAAATCTTTGTTAAAGGGACGTTATGGTTAAGTTGTGCTACTAAAAACCTATGAAATTCAGTAAAAAAACTTTGCGACCGAAAACCCCCTGAAATTCGCCAGTTATGGTAAGTTAAACAACCATAACTCGTGCCACCATTGTGCACTGCTAAGACTAACACCCAGGACATCAAAGATGACATCACAAAATGCCATTGATGACATCACTGATGACATCACATGTGCATTTACTTTTCATAAAAAGTCTGTCCAATGGATTCTTATTACAATGTTCACGAAAAAGTGTCAAGGATCATTGGAATAAATATCATGAGCTATTTAGTGCATTAATCAATACATTGGCCCTCATTACAACACCAGCGCTAAACCATGGCGCTATTAGCACCATGGTTGGTGCCGGTGTTGTAACGAGTCCGCCATGGTGAAAAGGGGAAATACCGCCCCATTCCAAGGTTGGCGGGGCTGTATTTCCCCATTTCCCCATGGCCCTTCCCCATTCCCTTTTTTGCCCCATAGGGCTCAATGGGAATGGGGAAGGCAGCAATTACGGAACCGCAAATTGCGGTACGGTAATTGCCTGCGAGGTCCCTTTGCGGGTCCCTACTTTAACGGCTGGTCCAGACCAGCCGTTAAGGTCGGGTCCCGCAAAGGGACCTCGTAGTAAGGCGCTAAGTGGTTAACGGCGCTGCAGCCTTTTACGGCGCCGTTAACCACTTAGCGCCAGGGTCGTAATGAGGCCTATTGATATAAATAGCATGCTATTATGAAATTCTATTAAGTATACTAAACTACTCATGTAGAAACATAGGCATTGCGTGCAGCATACATGATGGAGGTGCAATAGTCATAATTTTGCCATATTGAATACTGAAATGATAACTACTTTCGTATTACAGTTTTGCATACTGTCAAACATGTAATAAGTATCTAATAAAACCTACTTAGTATATAATTGCATTATTACAGACAAAATACAAAGATATAACAACACATGCAAATATGAGTATATACAGGAAAGTGAAGTAAGCAAAAAAAGCAGCAGTACTAGCAGAAAGTGTTCATAACCTAACTGATTATCTTTATGCAGAGAAATGATTGCTCTGTTTCAAAGTTGCTATTTACCCTATGTATATGTATCACATTATGTGACTGCACCCTAAGGAAAGTAGTGTGAGTACAATGTATACAAATATGAATATATACTGGGAAAGTACAGTAATAAAAAAAAGAACTATCAGGAAGTGCTGATTATCTTCATGCACAGAAACCATTGCTGTCTTTCAAGCCTGTGTCTACCCTTACGTATATGTTTCATATGATATGACGGGACCCTAAGAGAATTACTGTAAGAACATACTTGAGGGATAACTCTACAAATATAGTACCTTTTCAATTTTTATTTCCTGACTGTTACTGAAGAAAACCATGTGCCCTAGATATGTCAGTAAAGGAAAAAAGGGGGAGCCAGACATGTGATGTTATCAGTGATGTCCTCAATGACATTTGTGATGTCATCTATATATATATATCAAAGCCAATGGGTTTTTGGTGAGACCAGAGTAGGGGCTTTGGCCTTTTCTACCAACATGGTAAATAACAGGGGTCCCTAGCTGTGGGGGTGTAAATTAGTCTATTCCACCCCGTAGGCGCATTAAGGTGAGATGAATCCCATATGAAATTGTATAGTGTACAAGGGGGGAGAGGACTATGCCATGAAACTCAGCGCAGATATAATATAGTGCGAACAATAAATGCATAACCATTTAATGCACTTAGAAAGAAACACCATTTTGTAATTATGGCAGTGGCACAGTCGTGCGTGATACACAGCTCTTAGCTCCATGAAAGGGCTCAACGAGGCCCCGATCATTAAGACAGAATGGCCCTGCATAACCAGTTCCCACGGAAGTGGCCTCTTGTCCCTCCATTGTTGCAATTACTTAGTATCACTGAGAGGAATGTGCCCTGCTAGGCCGTGAGACAACACCAAGCTGCCAGCAGGCCTCTAACCCCCACCAACCCTACTCAGAGGCATGGCCCACACTACTGACCTGATCCACAAACCGCTGCGTGATGAGATAGGGAATGATCCAAGCTCAAATCGTAAAATTACTGTCCATAAAAGATGTAAGCATGAGCGACTGTTTTACCTTTTTCCATAAATACATCCTTTGTGATGCAAGGTACAGAGATGGATAAATTACAGATCAAAACAAGGGTGGAAGCCTTGGGAGCAAGAGGAATGGTATCAACAAAGCACAGATGTGTGGGTGAGTAAGACTGTATTTCTTCCTCCCTTCCCCCTGGCACCAATTGCATGCCACGTGCATGTCATATTGGTGTAGTAGTAGGCTTAGCCTATAACCACTGTTTTACAATGTAACTTATGAGAGACCTGACCTTCACTCCATGGAGAGATGAGCCCAGCTGACCCACGTGGGAACTGACTGATGTCGGAGAAGGCTGACCAATTGTAGCCTGGGATCCCCTATGGAGAAGGACCATGTATACTGTCTCACCAATGAACTGTGCGGGTTTAGACCCTTCATGTGACATCCTCAGGGATGCTGTGGCCTCTCAAAAGGCAATAGCAATCCTTCTGGAGTCAGAACATTCTCGAGCAGCAGAGTCCTTTGTTGATATTTTGTATTCTGTATGATTAAACCTTGTTATCCTTGCAATCGATCTCTTGGCCTATTTCTCTATAGGGCTCTATTTACTCTGGCATGAGTGTAAGCAGGGACTTGCCTTCATTTGGTGACACTGCCAACTTGATCACATCGTCTCCGTACCTGCAGAGGTATCCAGGCACCCTCTCTGAAAGAGCTGCGCCCTCCTACAGTGATCAGTCCCAAACCACGTACGCTGAGTGGCCTTATGGGAGCCGTCTTTGCATAATCCCACCTGCTCTTTGGAGTGGTGTCCAGCCCCAAAGTGAGGTGCAGGTCAGTTGTGGAACCCCGTGAACAGAGGTCTTTGGGAGGATGCACGCATGTAAGTATAGCCTACAAGGGATAACAAAGTAGGGTTGGGTATATGGAGTAGTGTGTATAGTGTGAACACGCAGTGATTGAAATTAAGAAGTGGTATGTTCATGGGGTGTGTTGATTTCTCATTTTTTATTATTAATTTTTTAGGATATTAAGTTAAAGGAAAACAGAATAGAGGGAGCCCCTGTCACAACCCTGAGGTGGTCTCTGTGGCAGCGCTGGTGCTGTGGACCCGGGGTATTCATTACAAGCCACGCAAGACAGTGCCATCCCGTATCTGACAACGGCGGTCTAGGCTTTCCCAAGATAGCCACCTCCAGAAGAAAGGAGAAGGCTTATAGTCTGTGTGCTCCTGGGTACAGGTGCATTGCAATCCTTTGCTACCAAGGCCATAGGTTAAGACCCTCATTTTGCTACCTTCTTTCCTGCCTTTTTTTCTTCCCGCTCCTCCTCGCTCTCATTACCTCATAGTGCTCTGTTGTTCCCACCTTTCATTCTGCTACTCGGTAGTTTTCTTTCCTCTACGGCAGCTTATTTTACAGTGCTCCCTTTCTTCTACTCACTTAAGGTGGCAGACTGTTTACATCCCTGCCCACCTTTGTTGCTCTCACTTACCCTGCGGGGTTACCGGTCCCTCTGAGCTGCATATTCTGTGAACGCTCCTTTCATAGGGATTTCAGCAGCATTCTCGATGCCTTTACATTCTTTGGAAAATATCTCCTGATGTCCTCCTCATGAGTTGCCGTTTCTGCATTCTTGGACCTTCTCAGCTTGTCCTGGAGCTATAATATACCTTGCTGTCACTTACCTCAAACAAAGTGCATGCTCTCTATATACTTTTGCTTACTTCAAGATGATAATTCCATTCAGCGCACTGCAGTATCTTATCTGAACCTACCGGATACTGCCCACAGATTTCTTCTCACTGTCATCTCGGGCTGTCTGGTCACCTGAGGATCCTGTGCCAGTAAAGTCTCCATTCTGTGACAGTTTTCCTGCCACAGTGCTGTTCCCTCTACTTCAGGACACTACCCCCCAGGCCGCCACAGCAAACTTCCTTTTTGGCAAAACTGGAAGTCACAGTGGCGGCTGGAGAGGAAAGGCCCTACCTCAACAAGGACCGTCTTCGGGATAAGATCAAGGCGAGGAAGAAGGAAAAGGGCAAGACCTCACAAAAGAAAGACAAATTCTCATCTTCAGGTGAGGCTTTCGAGAGATTGTAATGCCAAGGAAGAAGAGAAAAGAACATGGCTCCGATCCAAGAGCTTATCAATGCTGTGCAAGGGCTATCAGCAAAACTCCAGACCCTAAAAGCTGAAAATGACACTCTAAGGCACATGGTTACTGCCCGGGATGCATGTCCATACCAATGCTCCTACGGGATCTCTGACATCAGGAAAGATTGACGGTACTCCTAGAAAATTAAAGGAGTTTCTGGATGCCTATACGGTTCACTTTTTGGTCAGGGAAAACACCTCTGAACTTGACAAGGCCAAGATTGGCTACATAATTAGCAACATGACAGGGAACTTGCTGTCTTGGGCTACACCCCTGGTTATAGCTGGGAGCCCAGTTGTAGCCACCTAGCCAGCCTTCATACAATCCATGAAGGATATGTTCGAAAGCCAAGAGTTGACATATCACGCCTATGAATCTCTGCTGGATGTTAGACAGGGAAGTCAGGATGTACTAGCCTATATCACAAAATTCAAAAGACTGGCACAAGAGGCGGACTGGCCAGAATCAACTCAATATTCAATTTTCTGCCAGGGACTTGCTGAGGATATAAAGGATGATCTGCTCCATATCTAAATCTCTGAGTCTCTTGCTGAACTAATTTCTGGAGTCTTACAAATTACACGGACAGCACGAATGGAAGGAAGAACGGAGAAGGATGAAAGGATCCTCTCAAACTGTCTGCTCCAGTCTACCTCCACCATCTAGAGAAAATACTCACTCTGATCAACCCATGCAGGTAGGGACTACCAGAGGACCACGTATGTCGGCAGAAAGACAACAGAGACAAAGTCAGGGTCTCTGCATGTACTATGGGTCTGATCAACATGTACTAAAGGATTGCCTAGAGGTGCCCCTTAGGAAGCCAGGAAACTTCCATCCTCGGCCTCAATAGGGACCAGAGGCAGAGGTTTTGTTGGAAGTCCCTATGTTCACATCATTACCTCACCAGAACCCTTGGACGATCATCTCATGGTACTCAAAGTCACCATTCATCTGTCAGCTACAGAACCGAAGGAAGTCCTAGCTTTGTTGGACTCTGGAGCCACTGGCCTGTTCATGGATAGAACTTGAGCTAAAGAGAACCATGTACTATTGGAAAATATGTCTGATATACAAACTGTTGAAAGAGTGGATGGGCACTCTCTCTGTTCTGTGCCTGTTACTCAACAGATGACTTTTCTCCACATGAAAATCAACCAACATACCAAGATCATTTCATTCGATATCATTCGATATCATAAAGGCAGCCCATTTTCCACTTATTCTGGGCATTCCTTGGCTGCGCTTTCATAACCCTCTTATCGTTGTTTTGGAGGCAGTTCAGATGGCTAAAATCTTCACTAAACTTGATCTGAGAGGAGCTTACCATCTCCTATGGATAAAAGAATGAAACCAATGGAAGACAGCATTTCACACAGCATATGTACACTTTGAATACCAGGTCATGCCATTTGGCCTAGTAAACACGCAAGCAATATTCCAAAGGTTTATGGAGGGGCTTTTTTCAGACATTCTATTTCGTTATGTCATTATTTACTAGGACGACATCTTGGTTTTTTCTCCTTCACTTATCTCTCACAGAAGTCACTTTAAGGAAGTTCTACAAAGACTAGCACAAAACAAACTACTCACCAAACCAGAAAAAATGCCAGTTTGAGGTTGACACCATTGCTTATTTGGGGTTTGTCCTCTCACCACAAGCGATCCAGATAGACTCTAGGAACATTACAGCCATTCTGGATTGGCCACCTCTGAAAACGGTAAAGGAGATAAAATGCTTCCTGGAAGTGGCACATTTTTACAGGAGATGTATCACTCAGTTCTCAAGGACAGTCCTTCCCATCACCAATCTGCTTAACAAGGATGTTCCCTTTTGTTGGGATGATGAGTTAAACAACTCTTTTCAATCCCTCAAGGAAGCCTTTTGTTCAGCTCCGATTCTTAGACAACCAGACCAGCAGACATCATTCATTATTGAGACTGATGCATCTCATGGAGCTCTTGGAGCCGTTCTCAAACAAACAGCCGAAGACGTATTTGAGCACCCAGTTGTCTTCTTTTCTCGCACTCTGGAATCCAACAAGAAAAATTACTCCATCATTGAGAAGGATCTTTTGGCGATCCAAGAATCTTGCAATGAATGGCGTCATTTATTATTGGGGTCTCTTCATAAGTTTGAGGTTCACACAGATCACAAGAACCTACAACTCTTGCAACAAATGGAATGCAACAATTCACAACAAGCTCAATGGGCTTATTTCTTTTTTGCAATTTCAATTCCAGATCACCTATATTCCTGGCACTCAAAACACAGTGGCCGATCTGCTTTCACGTAAAGGAGAAGAATCCAAGAAGAACCTGAGTCTAAAGAAAAGGTTCTGGGAGAGAAGAAATGTATTCTTACCATCACTTCTTTCCTAGATCAGGTCAGCAAGTCTCTTCAGGATGTTCCTTTTCCAGACTCTCTCAAATACAATCCTCAAATCTCTTAGAGAGACGGTCTGTGTTTCCATCGGGACCATTTGTTTATCCCTACTCCACCGCTTCAACAGAAGGTCCTGACATGGGGACATGACCGTCTATTCGCTGGACACAAAGGAATCGCAGCGACTCAGGAACTTTTATCTTGCAGATTTTGGTGGCCCTCTCTTCTTAGAGATGTCAAGGAGTATGTGGTATCCTGTCCAGTGTGTGCGGCCAGCAAGTATGCCTTGCCGAAACCCATTGGGTGACTGGAACAAACGCCAGTAACTTTGTCTCCTTGCACTCACATATCTTCGGATTTCATAGAGGAGTTACCACCTTCAAAAGGAAACACTGCTATAATGGTTACAGTGGATTCATTTACTAAGACGGCACATTTTACGCCTCTCCTGGGCATACCTACAACTCCAGAGATGGCCTCCGTTTTTCTTTGAGACCATCTCCAGGTTCTTCCTGTTTCAATTACTACAGATCGAGGATCACAATTCACTTCCGAAGTCTGGAAAGGTCTCTGTATGTCATTGGACATTGACCTGGTGCTCGACCGGGTGCTCTCGTCAGGGTTTCACCCACAGACAAACGTACAGGCAGAAAGACTCAATCATACTCTCGAACAATACCTCCTCCACATAGCTGAATACTCCTATAACAACACAGTCCACAGGGCTACCTCAAGGAGCCCGTTTTTCTGTCATTCGGGATATCATCCCATATAATTCCTTTGCCAGTGAGTCCTCCCACCAATGTACCTGTGCTGAATGATTATCTCAAGATCATACAAGAAAACCATAAGTCTTCCTACACTCATCTGATGCAGTCTAAGGAAACAAACAAGAAATATGCAAACCACCCCAGAAGAAACAACCCTCCATGGAACTTCGGAGACAGGGTTTGGCTGTCCACCCGCTTTCTTCCCCAGTGAATTTATCCAAGAAAATCATTACCTCGATATGTGGGCCCTTTTTCCATCATCAAGAGGATCTATCCTGTGGCATTCTGCCTCAAGCTCCCTGCTTCCTGGAACCGTATCCACCCGGTCTTCCACTCATCTCTTCTAAAGGAACACAAGGCGGACAAGGATCAGCATACTCTCAAGACACGTGCTCCTCCTCCACCCATAGACACTGCAGAGTATGAAGTTGACACAATCTGTGACTCCAGATATTACAGGGGGTCTAATCCACTGGAAGGGTTACTCTAAACAGGAACGCACGTGGGAGCTAGTTTCACATCTTCATGCCCCTCGTCTCGTCCAACAGTACCACAGACGGTTCCCTTGGGAACCAGGACCGGAGAGGATAAACAGGAGGCATACTATCACAACCTCAAGGTGGTCTCTGTGGCAGCGTTGGCTCCACGGACCCAGGGTATTCATTACAAGCCACACAAGATAGTGTCATCACGTATTTGCCAGCAGCAGTTTAGGCTTTCTCAAGATAGCTGTCACCAGAAGAAAGGGATAGGCTTATAGTCTGTGTGCTCCTGGGATCAGGTGCGTTGCAACCCTTTGCTACCATGGCCATAGGTTAAGACGCTAATTAATTTTGCTACCTTCTTTCTGACTTTCTTTCTTTCCACTCCTCCTCATTCTCGCTACCTCGTAGCGTTCTGTTGTCCCCTCCTTGCATTCTGCTTTTCTGTAGTTTTCTTTCCTCTTCACTGGTGTATTTCGCTTGTGCTCCCTATCCTCTCCTCACTTGCACCAGAGGTCTGTTTACATCCCTGCCCACCTTTGTCACTCTCACTTACCCTGTGTGGTTACCGGTCCCTCTGCACTGCACAGTTTGTGCACGCTCCTCTAATAAAGGACCACTTGATCTCAGCTGCATTCCATTCTCAATGCCTGCACATTCTTTTAAAAGTATCTCCTGACATGCTCCTTCTCATGCGTTGCCGTTTCTTGTAGCTATGCATTGCTTGGACCTTCTCAGCTTGTCGTGGCGACACAATATAACATACCTTGCTACCACTTACCTCAAACAAAGCCTATGCTCGCTATATACTTTTGCTTACTTCAGGATGATAATTCCATTCAGCCCACTGCAGTATCTTATCTGAACCTACCAGATACTGCCTACGGATTACTCCTCACTGTTATCTCGGGCTGTCTGGTCACCTGAGGATCCTGCGCCAGTCAAGTCTCCATTCTGTGAAGGTTTTTGTGCCACAGTGCTTTTCCCTCTACTTCAGGGCACTTCCCCACAGGTCGCCACAGCAAACTCTCTTTTTGGCTAAACCGGAAGTCGCAGTGGCGGCTGGAGAGGATAGGCCCTATCTCTACAAGGATCATCTTCAGGATAAGGTCAAGGTCAAGAAGAAGGAAAAGGGCAATGCCTCACGAAAGGAAGATGAATTATCATCTTCAGGTGAGGATTTTGAGAGCCCCCCGAGTAAGTGGGGAAGGTGACACCACTTGCACTGTCTTGACCAGTGTGGGGAAAATATAAGGATGAATATAGGAGCTCTGCATAGTTAGAGAGCTCTGGAAAGTAGTGGTTGTTGATTTAGCTTGTTATTTTATTTTATTTTGTTGGAGTATTTTAAAAGTATACGGCGGAGGCTCAGGAGGTGGGAGTGTGGTGTGTGTGAGCAGGTCAGGAAAGTCTGAAGTGCGGGTGTAAAAAGCTCTGTTAAGGGATAGTGGGGTGGGGGAAGTGAAATGATGATTTTTTGTCCTGTGAAATTTGCCGACGGTATTAAGATATATAACAGATAATACCCAAACTGTATATTTGTTGAACTGAATGAATTACTGTTTAACTGTTGCGCAGAAGCATAGGCGCAGACGCAGAGTCAAGACTCATGAGAGACAATACAATGGGTTAGAAATGCCCCTAGACCACATATGTAAGGCCCTGTCCCTATATTGTGAGAAGATTAAGAAATATCATAACCAATGGGTGACAGAGAGTAAAGTGGGAGGGTGTCATGGCCACAGGATCATTGCAATCTAAAATATCTGATGACCGCTAAAGCGCAATCATCACGCCAACTCCGCTCGGCACTCTTCTTTGTGGAATATGACTTTTTCATCGCCTATAGACCCAGAGTATGCAATGGAAAAGCAGACGCCCAGTCTCGCATGAGTGAGGGAGAAGAGGCATTCACTACATCAGACCCCATGGCCATCATCCCGGAAGGACGAATCCAAGGCATGATTGCTGCAACCACCACTCTAGACAACTTAAAATCTGACCTGCAACATTTGCTGAGCCCACCAGTTCAACAAGAATGGCTAGGGAAGGGAGACCGATATATAATCGTAGACAACCGATTGTACGTCCCGGATGAGAAATTACAGAATCAAATCATCGCAAACTATCACGATTCATTAGTAGAAGGGCATCCAGGAATAGCCAAAACCCTAGCTAAAATAAAGAAAAATTATTGGTGGCCAACTTGGCAAAAGGACATTGTCCAGTTCATTGCAACCTGTGGCACCTATGCATAACACAAGTCCCAAAAACAAAGCCCTGCAGGTCTGCTACGTCCTTTAGAAGTACCCCCAGCACCTTGGCATACGCTATCAATGGATTTTTATTACAGACCTTCCCTCCTGTAACAGATACAATACCATCTTAGTCGACGTAGATCTGTTTTCCAAAATGGCCCACTTTATTCCCCTGAAAGGTGTCCCAACTGCTTCTACTCTGGCTACCGTGTTTTTGGAACAGATTGTCCGGCTACATGGGTTCCCATCAATATTGATATCAGACCGAGGAACTCAGTTTGTCTCTGCATTCTGGAATAGGTGTTGTAAAATTGACAAAATCGACCTCCGGTTATCTACAAGCCATCACCCCCAAAACGAGGGCCAGACTGAACAGACTAACCAGACCCTCGAGCAATACATAAGGTGTATGCTGCAACAAACCGAGGATACCTGGAAGGACATACTTTGGTTATCAGAATACGCATATAACAACTCCATTCACACCAGTATGGGACACAACCCATTCTACATAGTGTATGGTCGACATCCACAGACATCCATTTGTGACCCACTCAAATCATTAGAAATGCCCACTGTAATGACCTCATACAAAACCATCACCCAGGTTCTTAAGGAAGCAGCAGAACATTTTGCCAGAGCCAAAGTAAACAGAAGCAGTTTGCGGATCGACACCGAAGGGAAGCTCCCAACTACCAAGTCAGAGACAAGGTTTGGTTGGCATCCAAAAACATCCCCTGAAAGGACCATGGGCGGTCCATCCTAGATATCTGGAACCCTACACTATCAAGGCTGTGATCAACCCTGCGGCCATGAAATCAGAATTACCGGCCCCCATGCGGATCCACCCGGTGTTTCATGTCTCCCTCCTAAAACCATTGAGACCAGGTACGCAGATCGATACTCCTCGGATCCCAAAATAGTTGAAGGAGAACCAGAATACGAAGTTAAAAGGATCCTAGACTCTAAGATGGTCTGGTACAGGTTATACTACCTTAAAGACTGAAAAAGTTATGGACCCCAAGATCAGACCTGGGAACCCAGTGAGCATGTCCACGCTCCATGATTAATCAGGCAGTTCCACTGCAATAGCCCCACTAAACCAGGGCCGGGGGAAACCACCCATGAGAGGGGCCTTGGGGGGGAGTGCTGTCATGGCCACAGGCCCCAGAACACAAAAACTACACCGTCTAGTGAAGGGGGCAATGGGTCACATAAACACAGGGGCCCTGGCTGGACTCAGTTCTGGCACCTTTGGCTGCAGTCTCATATAGAGATGTGAGCAGGAACACTTTATTTCAGTGCAGGAGTGCTTTTATTTTACAAGAACTTTCTAGGAGCTGATACATCCACATGTGCTGACTCATCGGGTGTGGTTCCCTAGGCCTGGTCTTCATGTGCTGACTCATCGGGTGTGGCATGGTGTGGCAGGCAGCTGAACCTGGTGGGCGTGGCTTCAGAAGCTCAGCTATATAAGCTGCTCCATCCTTAAGGCCGGTGCTTAGCGTTACTGTGCACTTGCTTGCAACCTGATGCTCACCGCCGCTTGGACCAGTTTACTTACCTTTACCAGGCGTTCTCCTGCATACTCACCTCCAGGAAACCGGTGCTTCATCGATTCATCTGCAGACTCATCTCCTGACATCCAGTGATCTTGATCCCGACGCCGCAGCACTGCACTCTGCAACCACAAACTCAGACCCTGTGAAGACGAAGAAAGACAAGGTTAGAACATCCGTCCTAGGGGTGCGCCACATTTGAACCCCAAGCACCCCCAGTAAACAACTTACCAGCTACTGTACCGCTGCAGCTTCGTTCGTCATTCCCTCCGGCTGCCGCCTCAAGCTCCCCAGCTTCTGCCGGGCTGGCAACATCACCTGCAAGGGAAGAAAACAAAAGAACATACATCAAAAGTGGAACAGACAGCAATACAAGACAACAAACTTTACAATACCACAAAAATGAACAAGGAAAGACAAAGGCAAACACCTACCTGAAGTATAGTGGCTTAGTCGCAGCAGGACTGGACTACAACGTGCAAGGGACCAGTGAAGGAACTCAGTCCAAATCATACAAGCGCCCCTGCCAGAAGCAGCAGGACGGAGTGCTCGCCAAAACGAATCAACAGGTGAGCTTTCCACTGACAGCACATCCCGCGGTTACCATGGTTTGGGATAAGGGGTCTGTAAAGGGATCAGGCGAACAAGCTGGCCTACTCACGCCCCCTATTCTCCACGCAGGAGCAGTCCTGAGCAGCATCACCTATTACCACCAGTCACCACATAAGTGCAGAGGGGGAAGTCGGACCCGAGTGACCTCACCCCCGGGAGGGCTGCAACCGTGCCCCAACACCTCTGCAGAGACCAGGTGAGCATAACAGAGGGGTGCCCTATTCCTGGCCAGACAATGGCTCTTTTGATGAGAGTGTATTGGAACATATGCCCACATACCTTACAGAGAAATACAAGGGAGACCATTGAAGAATATAAGGGAAGTATTGAACCGCTGGAAAATGTTTGAGGACACAGAAGATCCTAAGGGGGAGGGGGTGACAGGCAACAGTAGCAAGGAGACAAACAAAGGGGAATATGAGAAGAAGGTAGAAGGGAAAAAAGAAATATATCCCCTAGCAACTCGCCCAGCAGAAGGGTATACAAACCCTGCATATGTATTGGTGGGCATGATGCTAACTACACCAGGCACAGCCCCACCATATGTCTCACCCCCAGAAGTTACTGCCCATAGTGGGGTGAGCGCTAGAGACCTGGAGGTAGCACTTGCATCAACACGAACTGAACTAGCCACAATAAGGGCAGCATGCGTTGCGACCAAAGTAGATACACTTGTGCCGCTTATAGGGGCGCCAGCACAACCAGTAGGAAATGAGTGGAAGTAAAGTGATTTCTTATTCAGAATAGACAGCGCACCCATAAGAACTGTTCATCTACAGCGTGACGGAGAAACTGATAGTTTGGGTTATGAGAATGAGGGGTCCCAAAGGTGGGACGAAGAGTATTGGAGTGATTTTGATGAGACGGAAGATGATGGGGAGGGATACACAGAACAGGTGGGCAGCCCACCCCAAGATTAGAAAATATGTGGGACGGTAGACTGAAGGAGAGGTTTGGCAGGATAGTGTTAGCAAGGAAAAAGGAAAGTGTGAATAAAAGTGGAAAAAACAAAATGAAAATGCAAATGCTTTTGATACACAAGGGGGCGGGAAGGCCTTACTATGAACGTTCCCCGATACTCCAGACTTACAAACAATTATGCAGTGTACAATAGGGGATGATGAAGACGCAGCCCAGTACATTCTCAGGGTCTAAGAGATGTGGAGAACAGAATTGGGCAGCGCCTGGGACCAATCAACATCACATTTCTATTTGATAGTGAAAAGGGGACTACCTAAAGAAGTACAGAAAGTGCTTGACAAAATAGCAGGTATAGAAGCCGAAGGATGGCCTGAAAGTCAAAGCCTTGTAGTTCACCATTGTAGAAGAATAAAAGAGTGTGAGAAGGAAATGATTCAGAGGCGACAGGCTGAGAAAGCAAAACTAGTCCAAAATAAGCTAGTGAAAGTAGCTGCAGTATCTACAGGGCCAATGCCAGAACCTATGGAAGAGGGAGGGTTTGACATTAACGCGGCACAGGCAAGAATAGCAGCAGTGTGGGCTGAAAGAGGACAAGGACAGTGTGGAGGCAACACACAATTCTCAGGACCCAGTGGCAGGGGGGCAGATTTGGGGTTACACGACCAAGAGGAGGGGGGCCAGGGCAATGTTGGACATGCAGGAGATAGGGACATTTCTCAAGAGAGTGCTGGAGTAGGCAGAGAGGGGGTTTCAACTACAATGAACAGCAGTACTATGGTCCACATCAAGGGAACCCCCAAGGGATGCATCCCAGAATGACTTCAATACCATATGAAATTCACCTGGCTTACACAGAGCTACCACCCCAGATCCCAGGCCCCTGCCCCCATAACACCTGCGGCAGGCAGTTTAACATTACCAGCCCCGCCCTAACCCACAGCAGGCAGAGAATAAGAACACTTTTGGCAGTGTGCGTAATGGTACTGTGGCTCCATCATTTCAAGGAGCTACAGTGGTAGGGGAACCCCTTTCTCATTCTTTGGGACTGACACACACCCTGACTAAAACAGCCCACAGAGAGCACTTGCATGTCCAGTCCTGTCAATGACCCTAAATCCAGAAGAGGAACTGTTGGAGGGGACAGAGATAAGGAACAAACAATTAACCTTCATGGTGGACTCAGGTGAGGAGAAGTCATGCATCAGTGAAGGTATTTCCCGCTATCAGGAAAAACTCAAGACATGCAGGGATTCTCTGGGGCTATTTTAATGGTTCCTTAAAAAAAAGACTTAGAAGTAAAAGTGGGAGGGAAGGTCATAAGGGCCCCCCTCTTATACTCAGAGTGTTTTCCTGTCAACTTGCTCGGTAGGGATCTGCTAAGTAAGTTGAACATGACAATCTCATTCACAGACCATGGTATTGTCTGCATCACGCCTGACATGTCATCAATCAGGTCAATGCTCTTGATACACTCCATGGCACGGGATGTAGCAGTAGGAGGCATTCCAGTAAATCCCAACATGTTAATTTATGGCATTACATTGTTAGCACGGGCAGTGCCCCAGATTACCAGGAGGTGCAGGAGAGTAGCCCCTGATTTAATCGGTCGACCCGTGGAGTCCCCAGAGCTAGTTGCAGGAAAGATACTTCTCACCAGACCTAGAAGGCCTAGTAGTGTCAGCGAAAATAAGTGTGTTGTTAGGAACCGACCCCAACGGATGCCAGTGGTGCACCATGTTATTTATCAATCCCAATGTGTCCCTCAAAGAATTAACTGATGCAGAGCTTTTTGAAGATGGCAACATTGACACGGAGATAATCCTCAAAATGTTAATGTTAATGTTAAAGGACATGTGTACCGTGCACTATCACCACCGTAGTGGTCCCTTGGCGCTCTGGCGGCTCTGAAAAGGGAGAGGGGGATTGAGTTAGTGGGAGGAAGCAGGAAAAATGCAAGAGAGCAGTGATGTGCTGTTGGCGGCCTCAGCCCGGTTGGTCCGTTGGCTGGGCCTGGGGTGTTTGCGGCCGGAAGTCGTCGTGTACTGTTGTGCAAGGCTATGTGTGTTTTTGTTTTGTTGTTGCAATGTAGTGAAGTTTGTGCGGTTTGTTGTGCTGTAGGTTTTGGTTGTGTTTGGTTTGGAGTTTGAGAGGTGTATGCAGAAAGGGAAGTTATTAGTCGGGTTGGTTAGTTTGCATCTCTATCCTGAATTGAAGCACTCGGCTTGCGTAGTCTCCCCTGTTGCGGCTCTGTCCTGATCATGGTCTGACTGGCCTACAGGTTCCTTATTCCTCTGGCCCCCACCTCTAACATGCTCTCTCATGGCTCCCCTTATCCTCCATTTAGACTCTAGTGGCCAGTGCATCTGCTAATGACAAGCTCTCAGGTAGTGGGGGGATTGTCAATGTCTCGATAATTCCACACCAACGTGGTGCCTGTCGGTAATTAAATTACGGTGCGGGCAAAAGAGTTGGTGGGGTTGTCTGGGTTAGTTGACTCAGTCTCCATGTGTGCCGCCTGTGTTCCCGTCTATCTGATATCACCCGTCCAGCTGCCGTGGGCTTTATTGTCCCCAGTCAGGGATGTCCGTGTCTTTTCGGTTTAGTTATCCTTTTTACCAGTTTCGTTTTTCAGATTTAGTCTGTGGTGTTATAGAGCCAGGTTTTTAGTGATTTCCTGAATTTTAGGTGATCTTCAGTGTTTCTTATTTCCTTTGGGATGTTGTTCCAGGTTTTTGCGGCTAAGTGGTAGAAGGAGGTGCCTTCAAGTGTTTTCTTGAGGTATGGTTTGAGTTCCAGGCGGATTTCGTTGCTCGATCGGAGGGGTCTCGTTGGTTTGTAGACTGTTATTTTCTTTTGTAGGAATTCTGCTCCTTGTCCATTGATTGCCCTGTGCGTTATGCACATTGTTTTGAAGGTGATGCGATGTGCGATGTTTAACTGGGAGCCAGTGTAGGGTTTTTAGGGCTGGAGTGATGCGATCTCTTCTGGATAGTTTGAGGAGTAGTCTTGCTGCTGCATTTTGGATCCGTTGCATTTTCTTCAGGAGGTATTCCGAGGTAGAGGCTGTTTGCATAGTCTATTTTAGACATGATTAGGGCGACGATAGTGAGTGTTTTGTGCGCGAAGGAGAGGAAAGGTAGAATTCTTCTTGCCGTCCGGAGGAGGAAAAAGCATTTCTTCACTGTTGCATTTATTTGTGGCTCCAGGGTTAGGTTGTTGTCCATTAGGATTCCCAGATTTTTTACTACCTTCGATGGTGTTGGTGCGTTTCCCATTTCCGTAGGCAATGGGATGGTGGTTTCGTTCTCTTGGTCTTTGGATACGATCATGATTTCTGTCTTTCCTGGGTTGATTTTCAGTTTGTTGGCATCCATCCAGTCGAAGACTTCTTTTAGACAGTCGGTAAGGGTTGAATGGTCGGCATCCGTGTCTTTGATTTTGTATATGATCTGAGTGTCATTCTGCGTAGTTGTAACATGTAATGTTGTATTTTTTTAAGATTCTGATGACCGGAGTCTGGTAGATGTTGAAATATAGTGTAATATAAATGTGAAAAACCTGTGCGATATTGGTGCAATACCGAAGAGTTCAGAGCCCCCTCCTGGTTGTGGTCACACCACCCCCATTCAGCCAGGCAGACTTACAGCATGTTCCAACACACTTATGGCCAACCAAGCCACATGATGCAGGGATGCTAAAAGAAGTGACCCCTGTAAGAATCACACTCAAGGGAGGGGCAGTACTCCCCCAGGTGAAGCAATACCCATTGTCAAGGGAAGCAGAGGAAGGAATCAGGGAAACAAAACAGGCCTTGTTACAACATGGGATCATAGTGCCCTCTAACTCACCATGCAACACAGCGATATACTCTATCAAAAAGGCAACAGGGGGCAGTTGGAGGATGATCCAGAATCTCTGCCCCCTTAATGACATAGTACAGAAGGAGTTTCCACTTGTCCCCAACCCTGTGTCCATTTTGTGCAGCATCCCCAAAGATGCAACCCATTTCACCATTGTAGACTTGAAAACGGCTTCTTCTCAATACCCCTGCACCCAGACACGCAGTACCTTACAGCATTTACCCTGGGTGTAAAGCACTACAAACACACCCATTTGCTTCATGGGTACTGCAAAAGCCACAGTATATTTAATAGAACACTGCACAAAGAATTAGGTAACATTCAGGTACCCGGCACGATATTTCAATGTGTATATGATTTACTAGTCTGCAGTGACAGTGAGCAAAACTGTTGAAGGAACTCCATTGCACTATTTCAACTGCTAGCACGCAATGGGTACAAGGTAGATAAGGCACATCTCCATTACTGCCAAATGGATGTCCTAGGGGGGGTGGGATAGACTCATTTCCATTCCAACATAGGTTATACCAGCCAGGCTACATCCCAGGCTGACACCTTATGATTAATTTAAATAAAAGAAAATGCCTATCATCCTTTCCACCAGGAGAGAAGTTATCTGCCTACCAAACTAAAAATAATGGTGCTGGTCAAGTCCCAAAAGAAAATAGTCTTCAGTCTGAATCCTAAAACCTAACTGGCCCTACCACTTAAGGAAAACCTAACACAAAAAAGGAGGCCATATCCATGGACATACCGTGAGATACCAAAGTCTTTCCTGATTGGTATGGGATTCCTTTTGCCCAAGAGGACGGTCACTCGCAGTGAGATCCTACTGGCCAGACCATAGGGAAGACTTGCTTAGTGGGCTCACATCCCTAGCCTCAAAGGGGGAGGCTCCACTCTGTGGATAAGGGACACATTGTCCAGATTTGTCACAATACCTATTCAAAACGTACTATTGTTTCTGACGGCGTCAGAGTGGGACCACTTCCTTCACTTGACGATAACTCTTCATCACAGTTTCCCAGTACAAACATATTTACCCATAACTAACTAAGCACCACTCCCTAACAATAGCGATCTCTCTGCTCTCTATGTGGGAGTCCATTTTCTAAACTGTCAGTGAAGTGTAGCTTTGTGAAATAATCATGGGAAACAAAGAAATATGAGTCTAATTTTTAGGGTTCTAGTACTTTGTCCAGAGAGCCATCCCCAGCAGGAAGAAACAGTCAATGAGTCAAATTCCATATTATCCACCGCAGATATCCAGCAGTCACTTGACTATGTCCTGTAGATTCAACCTGAGTATGATTGAACAGGAACAACATGCCCTTAGTCTACACCAACCAGATTCTGAAGAATATTTTGGGCAGAATGGGCTCTTAGAGACACAATGAGTGACCCAGCCTCTGGCAGGTCTCTGCAGCCCACTGGAATTGAGGAGTGGATGACCTCAAATGAGACACTTAAAGATGCCATCCTAGAGCATCTAAGGCATGACCTTAATTTCATAAGCAACAACTGAGAGAGAAGAAACTAACACCCATTAAAACACTGCAACAGATAACGTATCAGATCTGTACAAATCTCAAAATGCGGTTGTGATAGAAGCTGCTCCTGGAGCAACTGCTCCTCAAACAGTTTCAAAATGTCTCCTCAGTCCTCCTTACAAAAACCCATTCAGCAACTCCAATAACCAATTGTGGAACAGCCTGTGCAGAAAGCCACCAACATGTTTTTACTTTTTTTAGTGTATTTATTTATATACTGGAGGAGCAATGCTCTTTTGATCACACAAAGTGTACCATGGATAAGAAATCAGATTTGATAGGATGCAGTGAGCTTCTTCCTGTGTGATGAGTTTGAGGGAAATTCTTACCGTGTTGTGGAGGGGAGTAAAGGAACAGTCACCTTGGTCAATACATAAATGAACATACATAGATAAAGGACAACTTGTGCTCAGGACATGACCATGATTGGTGAAGTGCTAGAATGGAGTCAGAGGAAGTGAGAGACTGGGACAGGTTAAAGGCGAGGGAAACATGTTAGATAGCATGCAGATGATAGGTAGATTGAGAGGGTAACTCAGGGGTGAGGAGGTAGGATTTTAATTTGGTTTTGAACAAATCTGTGTGGACTGTTTATCGGATACAAGTGGAGGAAGAATACAGAGAGAGTTGAAGCGAGAAGAAGCACAGGGAGAGGTGAGGAGCCATGAGGTTAGTCGAAGAGGCAGAGCAGAGATTACGAGATTACTTAAAGAGTTGGATTCAGGAGGATAGATACAGTTGTTCTTTACCATCGATAGATCGGTGAACCAGGAGAAGAAATTTAAATCTGGCCCTGTTTTGCAGCATCAGCCATCAAGCCTGGTGATGGTACGAGGAAGTATGTGTGAATTGAGGGAGTTCAAATACACTCCTGGTAGCAAAGTTAATGATCTGGTCGAGAGGACGTAAAGCATCGTTGGGGAGACCAAAGTAGATGCCGGCATATTTGTTCAGTTTAGAGAAGACAACTTCCAATGGAAAAAGCAGTGGTGGTTTCTAAGCTAATAGGTGCTTCAATGATAACCCTTTCTGGAACTTCTAGAGGGTAAGCAGATGCCATCCACTCCAATGATCAGTGTGGCAAAGGATGAAGGGGATGAAGGGGCCCAGGAAAATTCTAGTACATCTCAGCCCTTTTCCATTAAACCACATGCAGAGAAGTCAAGAGACCTAAACAAGGTGCAAAGGAAAGAGCCCTGATCCTTTGATGTTTTGCTTGTGGAAATGGGTGGAACTAGCCAGACTTTGCCCCTCTATTCTGGAACCAGACCCAATGGACAAAAGATTATGGGGGTAATTCATAGAATTCAGCGCACAAGTGGCGCACGCGGCTGGTGCACAGTGTGCGCGTGCGAATCCCTGCGCCAGCCGCGTGCGCTAAAATCCATTTCCGCGCACAGCGTATTCATGGATTCCAGCCACCAAAACCAGCCGTGGCGCACAGTGGCGCAGCGACCCTGCAGCAGCGCCAGTTACGCCCCCAAGAACGCCTCTCGCGCAGGGAAAAGCCATCAATATACCCAATCCAGCGCGAAGGGCTGCGCTAACCCTGTACCAGCACAGCAAGCGGGCTACGTGTATCACTGGGGTGCGCGGGAAGTACCTCATGCGATTCCATCAGGGTACGTGTATTTCGGGGTGCGCGTGAAGTTCCACACGCGATATCAGCAGGGTACGTGTATTTCAGGGTGCAGGGGAAGTTACACACGCGATTTCCGCAGGGTACGTGTATTTCAGGGGTGCGCGTGAAGTTCTACACGCAATTGGGCTGCGTGCGTGTATTTCAGGGGTGCGCGGGAAGTTCCACACGCGATTGGCCTGGGCGCGTGTATTTCAGGGGTGCGCGGGAAGTTCTACACGCGTATGGCCTCGGTGCGTGTATTTCAGGGGTGCGCGTGAAGTTCCACACTCGATTGGCCTGGGCGTGTGTATTTCAGGGGTGCGCGGGAAGTTCCACACGCGAATGGCCTGGGCGCGTGTATTTCAGGGGTGCGCGGGAAGTTCCACACGCGATTGGCCTGGGCGCGTGTATTTCAGGGGTGCGCGGGAAGTTCCACACGCGATTGGCCTGGGCGCGTGTATTTCAGGGGTGCGCGGGAAGTTCCACACGCGATTGCCCTGGGTGCGTGTATTTCTGGGGTGCGCGAGAAGTTCCACACACGATCTGGCCTGGGGGAGCGTGTGCGTGTATACCAGGGGTGCGCGGAAAGTTTTACACGCGATTTCAGCAGGGTACGTGTATTTCAGGAGTGCCGGGGAGTCCTACATGTGATTTACCAGTGTGGGTCCTCCCAGGTGTTCCCTGTACACCCTCCACGGCCCCTGCAGGCAGCCCACACCACAGGGGACTACCCTGCATCCCTGGTCATGTCCCGCAGGCAGCCCACCCAACATGGGCATGCCCCCCAGCAAAGGCACATGTCTCCTTGCACTAATGATCACCAACTCATGTCCCCTTGCACCCCCACCCCCAGAATTGCGGGGCACCTGCCAGCAGGCCCCCACCCATGTCCAACTCATGTCCCCTTGCACCCCCACCCCCAGCATTGCGGCGCACCCTCCACCAGGCCCCCACCCATGTCTCACACCACCCCCACCCCCAGCATTGCGGGGCACCTGCCAGCAGGCCCCCACCCATGTCCAACTCATGTTCCCCACCACCCCCACCCCCCAGCACTGTGGGGCACCTGCCAGCAGGCCCCCATCCATGTCTAACTCATGTTCCCCACCCCCCTACCTCCCAGCAGTGCAGGGGCACCCTCCACCAGGCCCCCACCCATGTCTCCCACCACCCCCACCCCCAGCATTGCGGGGCACCTGCCAGCAGGCCCCCACCCATGTCCAACTCATGTTCCCCACCACCCCCACCCCCCAGCACTGTGGGGCACCTGCCAGCAGGCCCCCACCCATGTCTAACTCATGTTCCCCACCACCCCCACCCCCCAGCACTGTGTGGCACCTGCCAGCAGGCCCCCACCCATGTCCAACTCATGTCCCCTTGCACCCCCAACCCCAGCATTGCAGGGCACCCTCCACCAGGCCCCCACCCATGTCTCCCACCACCCCCACCCCCAGCATTGCGGGGCACCTGCCAGCAGGCCCCCACCCATGTCCAACTCATGTTCCCCACCACCCCCAGCACTGTGGGGCACCTGCCAGCAGGCCCCCACCCATGTCTAACTCATGTTCCCCACCCCCTCTACCCCCCAACAGTGCAGGGGCACCCTCCACCAGGCCCCCACCCATGTCTCCCACCACCCCCACCCCCAGCATTGCGGGGCACCTGCCAGCAGGCCCCCACCCATGTCCAACTCATGTTCCCCACCACCCCCACCCCCCAGCACTGTGGGGCACCTGCCAGCAGGCCCCCACCCATGTCTAACTCATGTTCCCCACCACCCCCACCCCCCAGCACTGTGGGGCACCTGCCAGCAGGCCCACACCCATGTCCAACTCATGTTCCCCACCACCCCCACCCCCCAGCACTGTGGGGCACCTGCCAGCAGGCCCCCACCCATGTCCAACTCATGTTCCCCACCACCCCCACCCCCCAGCACTGTGGGGCACCTGCCAGCAGGCCCCCACCCATGTCCAACTCATGTTCCCCACCACCCCCACCCCCCAGCACTGTGGGGCACCTGCCAGCAGGCCCCCACCCATGTCTAACTCATGTTCCCCACCCCCCGACCCCCCAGCAGTGCAGGGGCACCCTCCACCAGGCCCTCGCCCATGTCCCATCCATGCCCCCCTGCACCTGGGTCCCAACAATCCCCAATCATGTCCGTAATGGCCATCCTCCCCTGCCAAAAGGCCCAACCAACTATCACATCCACCCACATATTAAAGGCAATTACATGTTACACACCCAATGTAAATAATGCAAATGAACACATGTCTGTCACACACAATGGCTGCAAGTGAATGTTAAAACACCCAACATGACATGCATGAAAGTAATGAGATGATACGACACATTGAAGGATGAAAATAAAAATGTATTGAAAATCAACTTGAATGGAAATGAAATGAGAAAAACCACAAAGCAAAACAACAAAAAGAAGATGAATGTCCATGAAAAAAATCCAAAAAATAAAAAAATCCATTGAAGAACTATTTACAAGATAATCCCGGGTCCAAGAGCCCAACCAAATGAAACCTAACTATGACAACTAACTAAAAACTGAACTATATACAAAAATGTGGCGCATTGTCCAATCGCAACCAAATAAAAAAAAAAAAAATTAAAGGAAACCTACCACAAACTATATAACTATATACAAAGGCAGCGGGCTAGTCCGACGGCTCACTGGTTGTTGTCATGGGCCAGGGCATCATCGAACTCCCGTTCAATGGCTTGGAGGCGGGCATGTTCCCTGGCCCCGAGGTCCCGCAGGGATAATGCAGTGTCCAGCTCCAACTCCCTGCGAAGACCCTCGAGGCACTCAGCCCGCCTCAGCGCCCTCCGCATGGAGTCCTCCGCCCTGACCATTGTGAGCCGTTCCTCCTCTGCCCGCTGCCGCTCCGCACCTATCTGCTGGCACAACCGCTCCCACACGGAAGCCACTCCCATTCCAGGGTTCTCCTGCCCTCCGGCCGATGCCTGCACCCCTGATGTTGATGGCCCCGAGCCATGATGCCTCCCATGTTGAGCCTGCTGCTGCCTCCGACGCAACTGCCTGTGCCAGCATGACGGCATCCAGGCTGATCTAAACCACCGACGCCGTCGTGCACATGCCCTGCCCGATGATGCCGTCACATCCTACATCTGCTGGGGTCCAGTTGCTGGTGTGTCCACCCCTGCTGGACCTCTGACTCCCGACTGTGGCAGGGATGGGATCCCCACCGAGCTGGCTGCATTGGTCAGGGCAGGTCCACAGGGGGCCCTGGTGGCATCTGGGCCGGAAGACGGCAAGGAGAACGACTGGCGTATAGTCTCCACAGAGGAGGAGAGGGCCGCCAGATTGGCCGACACATGCAGGAAACCCCCGAACATGGACGATCCCAATTGGGCCACGTCGGCACGGTGCTCTTCGTGATGACGTGCGTGCTCCTCCTGGGAAGCACGCACGGCATCACGAATCACAGCCGTGCGCATCGCGACCCCAATCAGGACCTTCTCCATACGGCCAGGGGTCCCCTCGTCCGCAGGTGGAGGGGAGTCAGATGACATGGACATCCCCTCTACCTGCGGACGGGCCTGGGACGGGGCATCCCTGCTGGTGCATGGTGGTGCACCCACAGGGTCAGGGACAGCGACATGCACAGGCCCCTCCACGGTGACCTGTGCTGCCTCCTGCCCCTGCCCCTGGACTGCACCACTTGCACCAGCAGGGATGCCCCCACCAGGCCCCATATGCGCCTCAGTGGCGGCCTCCTCCTCCTCTGTGGAAACCACCAACCTGGATTGCTCCTCACCGTCTTCCGCCATAGCAGGCCCCTGTGGGGGCTCACCCACCCCTTCCGCTGCAGCCGTGGGGGCATCCCCGCCGCCTTGCTCCACAGCGCCATCTCCGCCCTCTTCTTCACTAGCCGCTGCGTAGAGGGAGACATAGAACACAAGCATCAGGGTACTGTACAATGGTCCCCTAGACAGGAAGCAATAGCAGATGAGTGCCACTGTCAAAGTACACTTCCATCATGTCCCTCCACAACACATGTGTCAGTCCAGGCAAAACACACACAGTGACAGTCATGGTGCATGCCATGGACATTTCCATACATGTCCAATGGACTCTCGAAACATACAATGTAATGGTACTCACATGCATCATGGGTCATGCCTATCACATGCACACACTTCACCTCATCCATCTAGCCCCGTACACCCCAATCACAGTGGATACAAGGATGACTAGGCTGCATCAGTGAATCTGTACATTGTCACAGACATGTGTCATGCATACATGGCATTCACAAGTCACAGACACGCAGGTCAGGCACACAGACATGGATACCATATATGTACCTGGCATCAGCACCCATCCCTCACCCCCACCCATGTCCAGGAACAGAGACTGCCATGCTCTCATGTGTACAATCTGCATAGGGCTCCCCATGTCGCATTTAAACACATGCAACGACCGTGCGGTTCACACATTACTGGTCGCACATGCATTACCATGATGTCCCTGCACACATACATGCGTACATGGCCTATGTCACACATACAGGCAAGTATCAGACAACCAGCACACTGCAACATGCCCTGTCTCACACAGCAATGCTTGGCCACTTACCGCTCAACTCCAGACGGGTCTCCCTCTCAAGGACCTGGGCGTGGAGCGCTGGGTGTACGCGTTCCAGGACCCTCATCTGGATGGAACTCATGCGGCCCGGCCCCCCTCCACGAGGCGCCGGGCCTTTATGAGGGTCCTGGACCTCAAGTCTTCCCAGCGCTTCTTGACCTTCTGGATGGTGCGGGTTGCCACCCCCTCCGCGTTGATGGCAACCACACAGTCGGCCCAGATCCTCTCCCGTCCTTCCTTGTTGGCGCGGGACGATCCGAAGAGGGCATCATACTGCCCCAGGACTTGCTCCACCAGGACACCAACTTCGGTGGCAGTGAAGCTGGTGCCCCTCTGCCCCTCTGGCCGGGGGTTGCCACTGGTGCCAGATGTGGATGTGCCCGACATGGCAACCCCAGGGGCAGGAGTGGGTGGGCAACTGGGTCCTGGGGCTGGGCTGTGGAGCGATGTTATCTGAGTCGGGAGTCTTCTGTTCCAGCAGTGGTGGACACAGCAACTGGACCCCTGCAGATGGCTGATGTGCAGGCACCAAATGGCAGGGCACGGTGGCAGCAGGCAGGCAGGCAGGCAGGCAGCAGCCGATGGCACGTGGGAGGCTGCTCGGGGCACTGGGGGGGCAGTAATTCGGCCTTCTGGGCAGGAGCGTGGTCTTCCGTGTGTTTTCGCGTGGCCAGCTTGATACGGAGTGATTTGGCACGTGAAAATCCTGCACGTCAGCGTGAAAATCGAGGAAAGGCCCTTAGCGCGTAAGCGCGTCAGCACGTGTACGCGATTTCATTGGACCAAAGGCCCTTACAGAGTAAGCGCGTCTGTGACGTTTTGCGCACAGGCGTTGCCCTGGCAGGGCTTGGAGATCCCGCGTGCCTTTATGTTCTGTACGTGCTTTTCGTGCGGTGCGTGTGTTTTCCATCCATTGGGGTTCACACGCTATTACTTCACAGCGGGTGTTGGCTACGCGTTCTTCTACACGCAAGGCAGACGGTGAGTGGTACCCCGCTCCCCCAGGCCCGATCGCATGAAGAACTTCACGCGAACCCCTGAAGTACACGTAGCCCAGGCCCGATCGTGTGAAGAACTTCACGCGAACCCCTGAAGTACACGTAGCCCGCTCCCCCAGGCCCGATCGCGTGAAAAACTTCACGCGAACCCCTGATGTACACGTAGCCCGCTCCCCCAGGCCCGATCGCGTGAAAAACTTCACGCGAACCCCTGATGTACACGTAGCCCGCTCCCCCAGGCCCGATCGCGTGAAAAACTTCACGCGAACCCCTGACGTACACGTAGCCCGCTCCCCCAGGCCCGATCGCGTGAGAAACTTCACGCGAACCCCTGACGTACACGTAGCCCGCTCCCCCAGGCCCGATCGCGTGAAAAAGTTCACGCGAACCCCTGAAGTACACGTAGCCCGCTCCCCCAGGCCCGATCGCGTGAGAAACTTCACGCGAACCCCTGATGTACACGTAGCCCGCTCCCCCAGGCCCGATCGCGTGAGAAACTTCACGCGAACCCCTGATGTACACGTAGCCCGCTCCCCCAGGCCCGATCGCGTGAAAAACTTCACGCGAACCCCTGAAGTACACGTAGCCCGCTCCACCAGGCCCGATCGCGTGAAAAACTTCACGCGAACCCCTGATGTACACGTAGCCCGCTCCCCCAGGCCCGATCGCGTGCGAAAGTTCACGCGAACCCCTGAAATACACGTAGCCCGCTCCCCCAGGCCCGATCGCGTGAAGAAGACGCGAACCCCTGAAATACACATAGCCCGCTCCCCCAGGCCCGATCGCGTGAAAAAGTTCACGCGAACCCCTGAAATACACGTAGCCCGCTCGTTCAGGCACGATCGTGTGAAGAAGTTCACGCGAAAGAAGTTCACGCGAACCTCTGAAATACGCGTAGCCCGCTCAATCGCGTGTGTGACTTCCCGCGCAACCCCAAAATACACGTGCCCCGCTCGCACAGGCACAATTGCTGTATGTTGCCTCTTTTGTAATGCGCAGGGACGCTACCGCCTGCCTTCGTGTGGCGGACGTGTTTCGGCTTGTGCGTGTCTTTCGCTGTGCGTGGCTTTGCCCTATTCGATTCCATGAATACGTGTGGTTCGGGTGCGTGTGGGCGTTCCGTCTGCTTCCCTGCAGTACATCCCCAGTTACGCCCTTGTTTTCGCCAGTTGTTCCCCATTCCGCGCGTTACGCCCCGTGTTCCCCCCACTTTCTAGTGTATGCGCCGAGGTTGTGCGCTTTCACTGTGCGCGTCGCGCACGTCTTTCGGGATGTTGCAGTGACGTGTGCGCCATGCACGGGTTTGGCGCACATCCCGAGGAGAACACGCGCAGGGACTTCCATGAATCGCACGCATGCGCGTGCGCCTTTTTTTTTGCGCTTGCGCCTGCTTGCGCCTGCTTGCGCGAAGATTTTCGGCACACGTTTGTTCCATGAATCGGCCCCTAAATGTTTAAGCCTAGCAAGAGCCAGAGAGAAGCAATGCCATGTCATAAGTGGAACCCGGTTCCAGTTCTAAGAAGATGATCAAACCAAACTAGTCCAAGGTGCAAAGCACACACATATCATATTACAGTCAGGCTAGATGACCAGGTCACAAGGGTATTTGGATTTCAGAATCAGTTAGTCACATGAGCTGACCACATGTTTCGCTGGGATCCTCTCCAGAATAAAGGTGTGCCTATCATCTGCATCCATGGCGATTAATGTTTCCACAACATGATTTCCAGCCATGAATGATGGGAAGACACCATTAGACTTGTTTTGAGATGAAGGGATGGTTTGGAATGGCAATCAAGTTTTAGGAAGGAGAATCCTAACTCCCTCTCTTCACAGTATGAGCTATTAGGGTATTCTTAAAATCAACATAATATGCCAAGGTTGACACCCCAGTGTTTCTCAAGAATTGTTGCTCAAAGGAAGGGGCAAGGTATGTGATGATGCCTCCTGCATGCCATTGGCTGATGGTGAATGTGCAACTCTGGGAGAATGTCCCCAGAACTCACAACGTGATGTGGGGCCCAGGAGTGTTATGAGAAGTATCCCATAATTGCCCCACAATGTGGGTACGAGTTTGCACTGGAGAGTCTCTTTGGTGCCACAGCTCATTAAAGGGGGACATTTAAAAGTGTGTCATCTGGTCCTATGGACCCTTGCAGTGCAGAACCATGGTGCTACCAGCATCTAACGGACTCTAGAAATGTGAGTATTCACATACAATCCCCAAGGATCACCACATATGATGTTATAGTTACAATCAAAGAAGACTAAAGTGAGACCCGCTGGCTCCATTCTCTGCATTGGAAATGCAGGGAATGAAACATATGCACATTGAGGCTAAAATCGAAGTGATGGTATGGCCTAATCTAGACTCTTTTTTCTGGTACCCAGTAAAGCTAGGAAAGCCAAATACACACCTGACACACTTACTCATTCACCGAACGGTCAATTCCCAGTTCAAACTCCCTACTCTCCACTGGTGCCACACTTTTACTTGACAAAATAATTGTATAAATACAGGGAGCGTTGTCAGACGTTTGCATAATGGAACAGTGAGTGGTGAACAGGCAGAGAGATCTGGGGTTACGGGGGAGTAGGTAGAGGGTCAAGGAGACCTGACTGTGCATGGTTGGAAGCAGTTAACATCAAGGAGTTGGGGAGAGGGAAAACGAGGTTGGAGCTAATGAAGATCACAGTAGAGTGGATGAGGTTGGAGACATTGAAGGGCATGAAGGAGGAAGAAGAGCAGCAGGGACTGCAGGGGGTAAAGAGTACAGAGAGGGACATAAAGCAGAAGATGTTGGAGGAGTTGAAGATCGAAAAGGGGAGGAGAGAGCAAGGGGTTTGAGGTGTCAATGAAGAGGATAGATGGGAAGAGCAAATATCCAGAGAGAAGAATGTGGAGAAGTGGCAAAGAGCCAGGAGCTAAACTTGAAGGAGGGGAGGTGAAACAGGAAACCAGGAAGGAGGACAGGATGGACATTATTGGTGGTATAAGGAATTTGATAGTCAGAGAGTAAGGCATTGCAAGTCCATCAGTCATCTTGAGGGGGTCAGATGAGTAGTAAACATATGCCAGAACATCGAGGAGTTTACTCAACTGTCAGCTCAAGTGCTAGTGGTGGTACTATGTGACAGAATCCTGGCGATGAGTGAGCAGCAGATTGGTTGGGAGGCAGGCAAGTGGGGATCGGATTTGGGAGTCCAAGACAGGGATGTGAGCCAAAACGCCAACTCTCTTCAACGCCCTCCTGGCCCTTTTGATCTTGTGGAGACCATGCTGAGCCAGTTAAAGAGAAACTCAGACTTCAGCAGGACTGCCTTCAAAACCTCAGTGAGCTTTCCCAGCAAAAACAAAAACTGGAAAAGGCAATTCAACCACAAGTATGATCTCCAATGAAGAAGCTTTGTGTCCAGGAAAATGAGTGATGCTCTGGAGAAACCCGGAGTGAGAATATTGATATCAATATAACATTACCTGTCAAAGATGTCGGTGATTACATTTCTCGTTGAAGAAAGGCCAAATTGAGGTACTACAAAGAGCCCCTATGGAATCTTGGTGCTGTAAGAAGGAGATTTACTTATCCTGGGAATCCAAAGAACCGAAATAAGAAACACATAGGTATGAAATCCTGGAAGGACATTTTGTTTTTACAACATGCCATCCTGGCTAAATTCAGGCTTACCTGCAATAGGGAACACGGCCAACTGAGCCAAAGACATATTACATGATATAATAGGTTATTTATAACACACTTAATACCCAGAGGTTTCTAAGTGCGGACCCGGGATCGAACGTGTGGTGCTCTGTGTCCTCTTGCTTCTAAGGGGGGCACGTTGCCCCTGAGCTATCCTCCCGAGACATGGAGAGAAGAAGGGAAAGGGAGACACATCCCTTTGGTTGATTTAGTGGTTCTTCATTCTGCTTGTAAGAAGCTTTCCCGCCAATCACTATAACTTCCTTATAAATATCCTGTTACAACTCATTCATGTATTTTTTTTTGGTGTTTCCCCAATATCTTCACCACAATTATTTCTAACCGTTTTATGTATTTTGACATCAAAGGAACTGTTGCCCTACTTGTATTTGTATCCTCCAGACAGGAATAGAAATGTATTTATCACCATTAAAGATACTACAATGACAGCCCATTTAAGAGTCTTTCACTGTTGAAGGTGTTCTCAACACCCATTTGGGTTCTGAGAACCTTTCATACGTTAGTGTTGGTAGCATGACCCCCAACACTTAAGTATGCAAGGGGTCAGGTCAGTGCAATATTTATGCTGGCACACAGGTCCTTGCGGATAGGGAGTGATCTCAGGTATGCTCCAAGCATCTGTCTATTTTCTCCAGTAGTACACTTAGCAAAACAGATATAAGACAGCAGGATGAACATGCGATGCTCAAGTTCAACTTTTAATGTGTACCATTGCACACCTGTGTATCCCAGGAATAATATCTGTATCCCAGTATAAAATATATTACTTGAAAACGACATTTTGCAACCATTAGGCAGCTCTCGCACAGACTAGAACTGCTGACTTGTTGTGATTGCACTTCAGAAAGAACATTTGTCAGAGCATGTCAAATCATTTATAAATGGACGTGAAGCGTATGGTGAAGTGTGTGCACTCATCATGGGTTTTTCGAATGTAATGGTTGCACTATAGTTTTTTTTTCTCAACCTCTCTGTACAAAAATGAAGTGTAAATGTTAGCTTAGTTTTCTTTTTTCTTTTTTTTTTTTTTTTAAAGGAACAAGTACATTGAATACGTCCTGGAGAGAAATAAGAGCAGTTCTTCTTATGTTTAAAACCGATGAAAATAGGGTGGAGTGTAATTGCGGCAGACACACTTTTTTTCCTTTCTTTTTTTTTTAGCCTGACATTTCTTTCTTCTCTGGAAAGCCTGAGGAAACAAAAGTATCAGAGAGGTCATCCTGTTGCCAGTGTGGGAGCAACCGGATTAAGTCCAAAGGCCTTCCTGGCAGACAGCCTCCTTTGTCTGATGTCGTTTTCACTCTCTCCTGAATCTCCACAGCACCCGTCTAACCTTTCGTTCTTTTGTGCTCTCTTTCAGCTCTGAAGACCAAAACGTGCTATGCGTTAACTCCCAGCTGATCTGCCTGGTATGTTAGCACAGTGCTGCACGAGGCTGGAGAAAATGACTAATTAATTGGAAATCCCTGCCTTGGGAGCCATTGAGAGGAACCTCTACCCTCTGACATTCTGTAAGACTAAAAATATATATTTCATGATTTCCTGTAACTCATTGATGGATAAAGTGAGCAAGAAGATAGTTTGCCTTGAGAACAACTGATTTAGAGTTTGCAGGTGAAATCCAGCGACATAGAATGCCAAGACTGCTGAAGCCAAACCCAGCCTATATATCATCTGTCAATCATTAGATCTGAATGAGCTAATGTATACCTCAGCAATGTAAGGGATATTGAAATGAGCACAGATAATCAAAATAATGTCCCAAATAAAACAGTGTCTAAATCAGTAAATCACACGCTTCACCAATGTGTCCTCCACTGTACTTTACATTGATTGATGAAAAGTTGAACATTGTGTCAGGAATACCAGCCACGTTGAGGAAAGTATTATTAGACATACTAGTGTTTTTTTGTGGCAGATGCAGACAAAGGTGTGTTAAATCAATAAAAGCTACCCTCCTAACTAGTCAGATCCGCAATCAGTCTAGAGTCATTATCCAGCCATCTGTTTGCATGGCAAGAGGATGTGCCATTTGTTTGGTCGATTCTTTTTTTTAGATTTAACCAGTCCCATTAGTTTTCCATTATTTAAAGGGCAATCTTAAATCCATGAGCACCTATCTAATGCCAGTGGTCTTCAAACACGTTGACATATCCCACAAGAGAAAAACATTGAATGTAGGCCAATCTAGCCAGGTAGTAACACCTATAATCTTTGCTTCACCCTCGATGCACAGTAGCTGTGCATCAAGTACAAAGCAAATATAAGTGTTATGTTTACTTGTTACGCTCACCTGGATTCCACATTGGCGTAAAACGAAGCTGGACTGCTGCAGTCTCCACCAGTGTGACTCGTAGCGAAGTGATGATCGACTGTACTTGCCCACTCAGTTTCGTCTGCCTGGCCCGCAGGAATATTTTCCTAAAAGCAGTAAAGGGGATTAGCCACCCGTGGTAGAGAGGTTACACTAACACTATTTTCCCTGAAAACTTCCAGTATTCCCCTTCATAAAGTCCCACCTTATTGTTTGGAAGGATGAACTCTCCATCCTGCGCGGAGTGCAGGGGCGCGTAGAAGTTCAGTTACTTCACTGAAGTAGTGTGTAAACCGAATGTATAGTTCTTTTAGAGATCAAATGTCTGTTAATTCACTCTTGCTCCTTTCATACCTTTTCCCTTGCAGCGTGATCCAAGGAGTGAGTTTGCCTCGATGGATGAAGGTACCGCTTAGGTAAGAGTCAGTTTGTACCAAGCACTGTCTAGCTATAAATATTGTTCCAAATGTAATTAACCAATAGTTCTCTATCTTCTTTGCAGGTGCGGCGCCTTGCCGAAAATGTCTCACGTAGGATGGTGACCAGCGCTGCCTTGAGCGATAAAATTCGGAGTAAGTATCTTGCGGTAAGTAAAAGAATGTCTTTGGCGGAACCCCGCTCACCTTTTGTTTGTTCTTGTCTTTTCAGAAGCTGATGTTTCGGGCAGAGATTCAACAGGTGCTGCGCCGGGTCGTGGAGTTGTTCCGAAGACAGGTGAGTATGGCGCGGCGCTGCAGCTGGCAATGTGATGCGGTTTATTTGAATGTCTTTTTCCTTTATCCACAGGTGCCGCTGCTCCAGGAAAAGATGATGACCAAATGGAAATCTCCTTGTTCTAACCTTCTCTTCTTCTTTCCTTTTCTCTAGGATCGGCTCCGGACACAAGACGGGTGTGGCTGTAGACTGGATGCTGGACTGCAGACACGGTGAGCGTTACGCTGCTAAGATGCAGAATAACGCGAAGCGTGTGCTGCTCTTTGGGCGTGGTTTAAATAGCATTAAAAAAGTAGTTCCCAGGTAAGAAGTTCCGGTACCACACCCAAGCAGCAAAATAGTTCCTAAAGGAAAGTAGTCCCTTCATGGCCTCATGATGGCCTGTATATGAGTTCTTTGCAAGATGATCTGCATAGTTTAAAGTTGGCAATATGAGCCTGGCGCCTAGGGCGCCAGGACAAACCCATATAGTCCCTAGGCAGGGTTTTGGGAATTCCTGTGTCTTCTTGGGTGCCTGTTCCCTGGACAGATGGACCTGTTCCGGATGTCTGGGGGCAGGCATTGTGACATTACTGTACCCTTGATGCCAAGTAAAAACTGCCTTCCACATTATGAAGGTATGTGCAAACTGACGCTAGCTGAACTACCTAACATGATGTAATGTACAAGAAGACATCTACAGAGAATACAAATAAAGATGCTAATGTACCTAGGCAGCATTTCAAAATGCTTAGAAATGCTTATAGTATACTGATCTGGATCACTGATACTACTTTAACACAAGTTGAGAAATGTAATAACGTGTATTCCGAGATTGCTCCTGAGTATAACGTAATATAGCAATATATCAATGCCCCCAATTTTGCATAAGCAAACTCCGTGTATAATAGCCACTTGTCAACTTTTGAATTGTTTTTGTTGTTCTGTAAACATCTAAAATAAAGTTAAACAAATAGAATAATTGTCTGAGCCTTTCCTGCTGGTACTTAAATGTGGTTGCTGTTCACTTGAGAACCGACAGGGCATGGGTCCAATGGGGAGGAAGTGGAACATGATCCTGCTCTGTACAGGTGGGATGAGGAAGGGTTCATCTTTCCTGCTGAGGTCTCTTATTCCCAAAATAAACTTTTCACTGCTCCTATTCTGATCGTGCTTTATCAGCAGGATAATTCTTCAGCATGTTATGCATTTATGGTTACTGTCTGCTAATGTTTCCTTCCACGGCTTTCTGGGTAGCTATGTATGTCACGGCTGAGCAGATGCTTGCCTCTGCATTCCCCAGACCTACTATACCACCCCACAATGTGCAACGCATGGAGCACAATTGGATTTGCATTGCCACCTGATGATATGATAGGTTATTTATAACGCGCTTAATACCCAAAGGTTTCTAAGCGTGGATCTGGGATCGAACCTGTGGTGCTCCCAGTCATCTTGCTTCCAAGGGGAGAACTTTGCCCCTGAGCTATCCTCCCGATTATGCTGCATACCATCCTCCCAGGTCATTGTAACGGTGAAGTCTGATCTGTGTGCAAATCCGCATGGGGTCCTGTTTCAATAACTGTGCGAATGGAATTCATTATTGTTTTATTTGTATGATTGCCTGTGCATGTCAAAGGCAGCACTGCACGTGGGCATTGCCACACCGACTATTACTCCCTCGTAACTGCATTTTTCATCTTATAGCCAAACCAAGTGGAGTGCCTATTCTCCATGGGCAAATATGATGAGTCTGTGACAGTGGGCATAGAGGTCTGTTTTAGCACATGCACACATATATTGTAAATGAATATGGATTCCCTCTTTTAATTGATTATGTGCTGAGGGGTAAGAATCACACCTATGTGGCATTATTGCTAATTGACATTGCTAAGTCCATGTTTCGTTAGTTTGATTTTGATATGCCCTTCTGTCATAGAACCTTATGAATGTGGATAGTTAACATTGATATAGACCATAATTGTAGTCTTCGAATACAATATCAAAAGGTGTGCCGTGTATAGGGAATCATGTCACCTTTGACATTCATTGCTATACAACAGCTCACTTGCATCTCGCAATCGGGCTGCGCGGGAGCCCCCCTGTTCTGGTTCTGCTGTGTCTAGTCCTCTGATGCGAGGCACAGCGAATTGTGGCATGCTTTTTGCCACAGCTGCTTCTACTGCTGTGAGGGTTGTATTTGAGGACAACCACCATCATTCCCACTTGCATGGGCCCACACTGGGTCATGTTCTCCTTTGCAAGGTAGTGATTTTGTTTTAATTAGGGGTGTTCATCTGCACTCAAGGTTTGTCTCGTACCTTGAAACACTTGTGTATAGGCGCATTATAAATGCTATATCATATCATATCAATATTCTACCAGAACATTGGGAATGGCTATGCTGAGTCTTGCTCACTGAGCCATTGGAGTAGTTTCATCTCAGCCACCATCCACTTTGTGATTCCACGTGCTGCTTCTTTGCTCTTTTGTTCCTCCTTATCAGTCATCTTCAGTCAGGTGGTTACTCCATTTGACACGCAGAAGAGTTCAGAGGCCATTTCCTTCACTGTCCTGCTTCTGAAGATACACAATAACTTGTTTAAGCAATCTGTCAGATGCACACGTCCTTCGCACAGTGCTGACATGTGCATGGAATAAGAACATCAGTTGATTCTTGCACATTTAGTACAAGTCCGAATTGTATGTTTTCACTAATTGGGTGAGATGGTAATTCCCATGAGAGGTTAATTTGCACATTTTATGTTTATGTACATAGAGGGACGTTTCTCGCTTTGTAAACTGCAACATTATGCTAGTTATGAGAATCAGGCCGTGGTTGTTTGTCAATGGGTTCATTATACGTTTTCTATGTTTGTTTTCAAAGTGGGCCTTTCAATTTGTTTGTCTTACACATGCATTGCAAATACCCAAAATGTCTTCCCAGTAAACATAACTCTTACTCCCTCTCCAAACCTAGATACCCATCTTCCTTCCCTTTTTGTTTCCATGCACCTCTATGTTGTTTACCCATGGCTTCCTAGTAAGTGGGCGGAAGGGGGATAATTGGATTCACACAGCCACCTCCAACTCTCGGAGGGTCAGATGCTTCTCCAGGCAGAGATTGGGGGTGGATCTCTCTCCTCTGCAGGTGTCTCCCTCTGGAATGGCCTTCCTGCCCCTCTTAAACTTGAGCCGGACCACTTGAAGTTCCGGAAGCTGCTCTAGAACTTCATTTTCTCCTCTGCTTTCTCTCTCTCTCTCTCCTGCTGACCTACCTGTTTGCTGTGCCAACTGGTGCCTGGCTACCCTCAGAGTACCTCAGGGTACCATGGCTCCTCCACAACCAGGCGCCCCTGTACTGCTTCCGGTCCAACCACGGCACTTAGGGGTTGTAACTGGAACCCTACAGCCCCCTGCATCCTTGCACATATCCAGAGCTGTGGTGCCCTAGCTGCACTTACTCAGAAAATTGCTGCCCTGATTGCACTTCCCCCTCCCCTCGGCCTGGCACTGCCCCTCTCTCTCCCCCACTGCACTTTGCATTTACCGCACTTGCACAAGGCCTAGTAAGATCGTTTGTTTTGTCCTCCCTCTGCTCTCCGTCCCTTGTCTTGTTGCGCCTAGAAACACTTGTGTACAGGCACATAATAAAGGACTTATCATATCAAAGCATATCATATCTATTATGTTGTCTTTGGGAAGTGCTTGGAGCCAGGTTTGATAGAATTACAGGTTGATGCTTAGCTATGCTCCAGGTGTACTCTTGTGATGTGGAGTGATCCGGATGGCCAGAAGCCATATTGTATTTTTTCCCTGTCAGGGGCATTACTTCTGGAGCTTCCATGAAGGATTTTGAGTTAAGAACATACTAATGACTGTTTGCAGCCTTTCACGTACGACAGCTGAAAAGCATCTTTCTCCACAGTCTTTGATGACTTTGAGGCTGTTTGTGCCTTTGATGTCTCTCATAATCTGTTCTGGAATTTCAGAGTATGGGAGGACTGCTATGATGCCATGCTACCTCTGACCTTACGGGATGTTTTTGCCTCCCTTGATTTTCATTTGATCAATTAATTCACCATCCGCATACAAGGCCATGCCCTAAATCTAAGTCTTAGGAGAGGGGTCTTAAGTCATCTGATGGTGAATCTGGAAGTTTGATCTGACAAATCACCTACTCAGTTCTTACAGTTCTACAAAACATGAATTATCCAAACCATACAGTTGAAACAGGCACATCGAAGTGATATGTCTTGTACGCCTTGTGTGGCAATGTGGGACAAGGGCAGGCTATACTCATAAGATGGTTGTGAATGTGAAATAGTGGCAGCCCAAACAGACAATTACAACAGTCTGAAATAAAGGCATGTTCTATTAAGGTTCTATTAAACATACACACCATATCTACAAATGACTAAATTGAATAACACTACACAAAATCCACCACTGTGGAAAGAATGCAGAATATGCAAAAGCTAGAAAAAGCATTGAAGCAGAGTTCTTGACCCTATCTGAGCAGTTTAAATCAGGGTCAGTATCGAGAGTCATGGTGAACCAGATGGGGAGCAAGCTTTGAGTAAGGTTTCGAAGTGAGGCATGCAGCAGTTTAAATTGAGATTCTTGTTCGAGCCGAGGCAACTACGCAGTCATCTGGCATGGTGAGGCAGAGAACTGATTTAAAGATGCAACAACAACACTCTGAAGAGTTTGAAGAAGTGCCAAAATAAAGCAGCAAGGTTACATTGGTTTGAATACGTTTGAATGGGGTTGCAATGTAGGAGACCAGCTGTTTAGCTTCTTCGGTAGCAGTGAGTCCCAATTCAGGGACAGGATTGGTCTTTTTTCCTGTACTCCCAAACATGGGGGAGACTGGCAAACACCTGCAGGGGTACTTAGCTGGTTCTGTTAGAGAGGCAGGACTTGCTCTAGTACCTGGTCACTCCCAATGTGCCCTCGGGATGGTTAGGCAGCAGAGCTTGCCTCTGCCTTGAATCACCTGTCTTCAATTCAAAACAGAGGGTTTTGTAAAGGACTGATATCCCATTAGGTTCAAACTAATTATTTTTGAAGGATTGAATTCCAGAGATGAATAAAAGATTGAGTGATCAGCCTCTCTTTTATAGGCAGTGGTCTGTGCATTCTGACATCATACCAAAAGTGTTTTGTCTGAAAGGACATGAAGGGAAGAGAAGGAAGGAGAGAGGTACAAAGAGAAGTTGGTGGAACCTGCCTCCACTTATACTGAACTCCACTGTCTACACTGACCCTGCCCTCTTCTCAGACCAATAGCATCAAAGGACCTTTTGGTATGCAACACCATGGTGTGAGTCGAGTTCCTTTGTTTTAGGTTGTGCCCTTTGATTCTTGTTTCCTAGGCCAACCCCTACTGAGGGCATATTGTGCTGGAGAAATATCACCTGACCGTACAAAGGATCAATGGAGAGGCATTGCATTCAATCTCTGTTCCTGCCGGGCTGGCAGGGACGGGCTGCCTCAACAGAATACACAGTACTCTTCATTCAATCTCTGTTCCTGCCGGGCTGGCAGGGACGGGCTGCCTCAACAGAATACAGATTACTCTTCCACGCCTGATCTAGGCTCACAGTACTGACACAGGTATGATATAAATGATATGCGACTCTTATTACTCATGTAAACCCTTTACTACCATACCGCACACTCAGCCACCAAGTGACAGATTTATCATAAACATATAGAATTAAGAACAGAGATGTAAACTTACATGCATCCACTGCACTGGAATGGTTTGGCTGCCACAGCATTTGTCAAAGAGGGGATCTCTGACCCCTACTTCTGAATCTGCTCTTTGCCACTGGTGAGCTTGAATTACAGATCAGGGGACTGATGCAGGAAGCCCCATGAGTATGTAATGCTTTTGGCACAGAGTTGAATAAGGGGGGCCTGTGTAGCAGGCCACCCTTTCTGGGTTGGAAATACCTGCATCCTTTTATTAGTTAACACCAATCAAAATAGCCAGGGCTTCTACACCCTTGCAGGATGGCAATTCCTCACGTTGTTCAACATAGAGGCTGCCCTACTTGAAATTATGTATAATATACTGGCTAATGCAGATGGTGGCAAACGTATCCTCCTGCTGAACCTCTCTGTGTCCTTAAAAACCATTGACTTTAAAATGATGCTGCTGTCGTTAGTGGAAGTCAGATGGTTTGCCCCATGGCCATTCAGTGACTTATATATTTCCTGAGTTGGTGTTGTCTGGCAGTCACCTTGGGGCAGTTTTACTCCAATTGGACCATCAGCTCCTGTGGAGTTCGGCAAAAGTGAATGCTCTCCCCGGTGCTAATTAACATATACAACAGACCTCTATTTTCCACGATTGACTCCATCACATTCAGGCTACTACTGTAAGCTTGGTCTTATGTTCAGCTTCATAAACTGTGGGAGCTACAAAATTGTATCCTGAAAGTGAATCGGAAAATACATTTACGGGCACTCTTACAAACTCTAAAGCAATGACTCTGGCTGGCTCAACCCATTTTTGGGGTCTCTAAAACAGATCACTTCTACTCTTGGAGACAGTCCCCACATTGGTTACCAATCTAGGGCAGCGTTAATTTCAGGATCTAATGTCTGTTATTTAGAGCACTGAATGATCAATTCCTTCCATTCATTCCAGGCAAACTACAAAATGTGCAACATGCAAGATTATTGCTATTCACTGATGTTAATCTTTTAATAATTTCAACAGTGAAATTGGTTCCTTTGAAGGGGGAGCGTTCAGAGTCCAAGGCCCCATGCTGTAGAAAAGTAAACAGCTTCCTGACACACAAAGTCAGTCTTGTGTGCGTCTTCAGATACCTTATGGGCAGTGCAACAATTGCCCAGATTGGGTTGTGCCCTTTTCTGGTTAGTTGCCAGCACCTTGAGACAGTTAGTTCTGTGGGAGTGCACCTACTAAACCTCTAAAATTATTAAGTCAATCAAGAAATCAGTCAATCAGGAAAGTATTTTTACCAAATCAAGTCATAATATTTCTGATTGATGAGGCCTTCAAAAGTATTCTGCAGACCTTCAGGATTTTCTGTTAGAGGTAGTAGCCCCCTATAGTGGATTATACCTTCCTGCAGAAAACTCATGCAGCAATCAGTGCAGAAAGCATATTAAACCAGATGGTTATACTAGAAAGTCCAGATAGATGCTTCAGTGGTGCAAGTACATTCTATGGATTCCTTAGCAAGTCCTGAGAGAGATGTTGTGACAAATTGGATTCTGCTCTGCGGGAATACAAGGATGAGTAAGTGTAAAATGGGCCGCACAACCCTCATACTTCTACAAACCAAAGCACAGCGCAATCATAAAGGTAACACAGGGTCAGTTAAGAGATATACCTCCATCACCTTATGTGGTAACGTGGGTGGAGGGAAGGCTAGGTGGAACGGTGAACTAGTAGTGCCCTAAACAACACAGTATCACATTGCTGAATAAAGTGAATGTCCAATCAAGGTTCTATAAGAATATATATACTTTAATCCAACATACAATTTGAACATAGAACACATAGAAAATACTGCACAAAAACCCACCCCAAAGGAAGAACAGAGAAGATTCAACAGACTACATAAATTAGCACTATGAGTGTAGCTCCAGGGTTGGTAGGTAAATCACTAGCCAAAAAAGTGATATAATGGATGAAAACAGGAGTGATCATGACCAAACCAAGTGGACCGAGGGGGAAATTTTCGAGTCAACAACACCTGGATTCAGTTCTTGGTGGGCTGTCAGAGTCAGATGTAGTCTGAAATGTAGATGCGAGCGGATCAAGCTCAGATCAGGAACGTTGGATCATGTGAGCCCAAGCAGCAAGCAGGTATCAACTAGGGGCAAATTTGGTACTTCTGTGCAGTCGAAGGGTTGTTCTCAACGATGCACTTCAGGGTGGTCACAGGAACACTTCGCGGTAGGCCAGGCCATGTTGGGCTTTAGCCACCAGGAGAGGTCAATGAGTACGCTCCAGTGGTATTAGTCAGTGAGTGATGGTCGTCAAATTGGTGCGTCCAGTGGTCGAAGTGAGCGGGAGCGGTCGGGAGTGGAGCTCCTATACTTTTTTAAATTACCTTGTACAGCTCCTATACTTTTATTTTAAAAAGAAACTGTTCCGGAATGGTTTTGTTTTAAAATAAAAGTGTAGGAAGAAGTTGAAACCTTCACTTTCAGTGCACTACACTGAAAGTTCCCTTAAACAGCAGGTGCAAGTGTTTGGGGGGTGTTTGTGTGTGGGAGGGGTTGTGGCTATGGGGTTTGTGGGGAGCAGGGGCAGGCCAGCAGGGAACATAGTTCGACTGCTTCTTTTCTTACACTTCGACCACTGGGTGCGTTGTGGTACAGGTTCATGAAGCAGCATTACAAGGGATAGCTGGGTCAAGCTGTGGTTGTAACCCCTGATTAGAGTCGGCATGTGACTCTGAAGTGATTCAACTGGGATCCCAGCATCAAGCAGTCGCTTCAGGGCTTTCGGGAGATGGAATTTAACTAGGACAAAATGCAGTATCAAGCTTGTTCAAAGTGCAAGCAAGTTCGAAGTGGTGGATGAACACAACAACCAGCGTCAGCGACTTCCCTCTTGTTCAGGCGCCGTGAACATGGAGCGACTGGGTTGGTGCAGTAGGACAGGGAGCTTTAGCTGGTCTGGCCCTCCAATTGCTGTGAGGCCCACTTGGGTGGACTCGAGGACAGGGTGGTTCTGTTCAGATTTTGATGCAGAGTGGTAGGTCCATATACACACAAAGGTCCTTCAACATGTGCCCTGGGAGTTCTTAGGGAACAGATTTTCCTGCTTTCTTGCATGATTCCTTCTTCACCTCAAAATGAGGATTTTGGAAAATATAACGTTCCCAAAGGAAATGCAGGTTTCTAGAGGATGTTTGGGGATCCAAGCCACCCACATTGTACATACCTATCCTCTCAAAAGGCCGCCTAACCACAGAGCGTCCTTTGGTGGTGCCACCAGTCTTGCCGAATGCTTGAGAAGTGTGGCAGCTCAGGACACATTCTTTTATCTTTGATACCATGTGTTGGGCAGATTCCTGTGCAGTTCCCTTGTGGACCACTGCAAAAAGATTAAGACTACAGGAGTAAGCGGTAAACCCAATTGGTAGCAGTCTGCACCACCCAGATTTACCTGGTAGCTGTGGCTGAGCAGTCAGACCTCTCTCAAGAAGAGTAAGACAGTACATAGAGTATACACAATAGGGCTAAAAACACAGTGGAACAAGCAAATACTGACCAGAGCTTTGTATCAAAAGTATATAATTATTTATTTAACACACACTTCAGAAAATACACTAGCACTAGTCAAAGCAAGTTCAAAACACAATCAGAAAAGTATTTACACCTCCCCTAGCAATTACTAGACAAGTCTAAGTTAAAACACCACTTTTTGTCAAAACAGAGGTGAGCGCGTAACTTAGATGGCACTCCAATAATTAGGTTAATGGGGGAGAAAAAGGCAGAGCATGAAAATAAAACAGTTCCCAACACTTTTCTAAATCCAAAGCAAGTCAGTGAAGGCAGTATACACTGTAGAGCCAAAGTTCATAGGCCAGGCCCACTTTAAATGGAGCAAAGTGAAATGTGCGCAGGATCACACGGTTTAAAATGCACCAAAAGTCTTTGCAGAGTGTTCAAAAGAGGATGGGGTGTTTCAAGAAGTAAAGTTAGAAGGTCTGGAGCCACCCCAGTTGGAAAGCCAAGGATTTAAGGGTCACCTTTAGCAATCCGAAGAAAGGGAGGCCAGGTGGAACACAGTACCTTAAAGAGAGAGGAAGCTCCAGCTGCGGCAGTGGATGCAAGTCATGGATTCGACCAGGGGAAGAGAAGATCTTGTTGAGGAGGAACCTTGTAGTCGTTGTACTGCCCAGGGAAGAGACCAGCCGCGGAGTTCGTCGGTAAAAGGTGCGTTCCTTTTATTCGCGGTCAAAGTGGTGAAGCCTGCGTATCCGGTCGCCAGGGGTGCTTGGCACGGGCGAGTCGACCAAGAGACGTCTTTGGAAGGCGAATTGGCAAACTGGTTGATCCCACCAGCTCAGAGGGAGAAGACTCTTCCAGCAGAAGATCTCCTTTTGTCGTCGGGAAAGTGGTGAGGTCTTTGCAGCAGGGCTCCACCGGTGGTGTTGTCGTTGCAGATGGCTCAGCTTCTTCTCTCTTCGGATTTCTTAAGTCCTGTGGCGACTTCTGAAGTTCCAGTCCCAAAAGCCCTGCTTTTATGCAGAAAAAAACACATCCAACAGCCTAGCTGTCACTCACACATGCTAAGTGGTGAGCCGGGTGGCTCACCACTGGGCCAATCAGAATAGAGTGCGACTTGAGTTGCTAAGGCAATGCAGTCCAAGGTGCCAATTCCCCTCCCCACACATGCTGTGGAACCAGACAGAGTGGCACCATTTGGAGGGCTTCTGTGGAGAAGCCCGCCAAAAGGTGGAACAAAGGGCTCGACCTTGGTCAGAGTTACAGAGACGGACACGAACGCCATTTTAGAAAAGAGTTCTGGCAAAAAGACCCAACCGTGGATTTAATATTAAATAAAAAAACTGGCGGTATCTTTAACATTGCACCAAAAAGTGGTGCGTTTAAAATCAATGGGAAAATCCCATAGGAAAGATTCAGCTGGAATATTTTGCGTGGTAACCACTGCCACCAGCCAGAAACTCGACAAGGGGGGACTCGACAGTGCCCCCTTGAAAACAGACGCAGGGGCAATATAATTAACCCCTTTCAGTACTTCCACAATATGATGGTTTGTACTGGTTCTGTTCACAATTTAGGACCAGTAAAGTCAATGGTGACTTTACATGCCCTGGGAGACAGTAGTCAGTCCCAGTGTATGGAGTCTATGTTTGGGGGTCACTATGACACCCCTGTGTTACTACACTGAGGGTTCTGTGTAACACATACACAAAAAATAGATGATACCGTATGGAGTAAAAAGAAAACCCCATAGCCCATAAGCACATAACAAGTCAGAGACATACCTCAAATCATGCCTACGAGTGGGAGGAAAAGAGTCTCACTCTTAGCAGGAGAAAAAAAACAAACCCCAAAAATCCAGCAAAGCTGCTGGGGGACTCACTAGGTTTGGTAAATGAGCCTTATAAGAGAATTCTCCCTAACACTATCTGGGGCCAGTAAAAACGGGTAGACAGTCTGTCGATGTTTTTGTCATTTCAAGATGATCTGCCAAAGGAATGTCTTTAGCCAAATCCAGAAAGAACCTCCAGTGGCACTGAAGGACCACTAATCGCCCGCTGCCCCCCGCTTCAGAGTTTTTGGGCTTCAGAGTTTTACAGGAGACCGTTTTCCCAAGGTATCGCTCCATAATTGCAAAATACATGCTGAATTAACATTTACTGCAAATTTAGCAGTAACAAAAATGCTGAAACCCATTATACAGTAGAAGGGGAGCAGGGGTTGTTGGAGTATCCCCTGCTCTCCTTGTACAGTAACATGTGTTCAGGGGTTTTGGGGGTATCCCCGTCAGTCACAAGGAAGGGATTGGGGCAAAAACACATAGATGTATGAACTAAGTGACTATTTCATGGCTCCATTTTTGCATTTGGAATATCTGTATGCAGTATTTTGGGTCATGCACTAATCACATTGAACATTCTCCCAGTAAATCCTGCATATTCCAGCGGCTGCTCACATAGATCTACCAAAGTTTGACAATCCCACTGTGTCTGACTTGGGCCCCCACCTAAGGACAATTCACCTAGCTCAGGGAGACCCCCGAGGTCCACAGCAGAGGTCTCCAGCAGAGGTCCTTTCTGTTTTGCGCTAGAATTGGGTACGGAACATATCTTCCTACTGTCTTGGATGATTCCTTCTTCACCTCAGGCTGAGGGCCTCGGAAAGTATACATTTCCATTAGGAGGTCCAGTGAGTTCTTCGGAGCAAATCTGCAGCCTTATAGGATCCGAGAGCATCTGAGAGAATCTCAGGAAGGGTTGGGAAGCCCATTTTTTAAAGGCTAAAGTTCCCAGGTGAAAGGACTAAAGCTATCCTGCTTTAGTGACCCAATCCCTGCTGTTGGATGGAGTGGACTTTGAACTTCTGTTGTCTCACCCAAAGTGCTTTGCTCCAGATGTATTGGAGGGGGCAGGACAAAGAGAGAGAGACAGCAAGAAAAATAAAATGGTGATAGTCTCTCACTGACCAGAGCCCTCCTGCCTATCATAATCCCGCCCGCTTCCATTCTCACTGAAAACAAAGGCCTTTAGAGATGCAGCACCCACGTGTGAGGCTACTCCTTTTGAATGGTTGTTAACTGATTCGGAGGCGGCCTTGTGACGAGAGAGGTTGAGAGTGGTGCGGCCTGAATCACATCCTGTATTGCATTGCACATTTAGAGGCTCTTTCCTCGAACCTTGCTTTCCTTTGTGTCTAAGCCATTGCAAAGACGCGTGAATGGCTGATGGCGTTTCTGGACACTGATGAGACTCGATGAGACTCGAGACTTGAATACTTTTTGAAAAATTGGAAACATGTCGGAGGCGTGCGTGCGCAGACTGAAGGATGGAAGACAGTCCGCCTGCCAGTCCACAGCCTCCAGCCTGCTTGCCCGCCTGTAGCCTTGCCACCTCGCAGCTCTACATGCCCCATACCTCTACAATCCACTGCCTACAGTGTGCATGGAAGCGTCTAGGGGTGCTCGCAGGGGGCCGCCTTGCCAGCCCACCATCTCTGAAAATCTCTATCTGAACGGTAAGGGTAAGATTGTGCCTGGGGGATTATTAGAGCCCCTCCAGGTTGCCAGGCCGGACAGCGCAGCTCTCCAGCATTCTGGTACTCTCGAGTATCCTCTGCAAGTATTTTCTGCAGCATAAAATAATTGTAGCAGCCGCAGTTTGTGCTTGCTGCTCTTGTGAGGAGTTTAGTACTTGGATGCACTGAAGCTTACCTATTCACTCATTTTCACATTCACCTACCCATTCATTGACATCTAGATACGCCCTATTGCTGCTTTAAAGGATGGTTACTTTCTTTCCTTTTGCTCACTGCCAAACAAACAGGGAAAAGAATCAGGCAAAGACCAAAGTGCTATTATTTAGCCTGTAGGTTGTAGTCTGCAGTTTACAGACAAGCTCAAGCGGCTGTGACTCTTGCTTGCTGAGAAAACTAAAACACCTCATGGTCATCACTGAGAGCAATGACAGTTGTTGTCCCAACTCGGGACGAAAGCTTGGGAGGGGGCTCAGACATCAATCTTGACTTGGAGCCCACTATAAATCATCCGGTAGAGATACGAGTTGATGTAGGGCAAAAAACAGAGGGCCTCATTACACGGTAGGCGGTAAACCATGGCGCTATTAGCGCCATGGTTCATGCCGGTAATTTACCAGTACCGCCTTGGAGGAAAGGGGAATTACCGCCCTATTCCAAGGTTGGTGGGGCGGTAATTCCCCCTTGCCCCATTGCCCTTCCCCATTCCCATTTTTGCCCCATAGGGCATAATGGGAATGGGGAAGGCGCTAATTACGGTACCGCAAATTGCGGTACCGTAATTAGCACCCTGGTCCCTTTGCGGGTTGGATTTTAACGCCTGCAAAAAGCAGGCGTTAAAATCCCCAACCCGCAAAGGGACCTCGTAGTAAGGCGGTAAGGATTTACCGGTACCGGTAAAATACCGGTACCGGTAAACCCTTACCGCCTACCGTGTAATAAGGCCCAGAATCTCCCCAAAATATTTTGGATCCTCAGAGGAATCTTGATCTTGGACAAATGCCTGAAAATAATACTCCAAATGGGTCAGGCTCTGAAACACTCCAAAACCCGTTAAATGATTCCTGTGTTTATGTTGAACCTGATTCAGAGGTGATTATAGCAGAGTCACAGGAGATTATGGACAGTCGCCCTATGACCCACAAGGACATAAGCACCATAGGCTCTACTCAACCTCACAAGCTGACTGTTGACATCATAGAAGGAGAAGACGACTTACATATGGTTGTCCCTTCCTGTGACATTGATTCATCCTCTGATCCTTCTAAGCCCTTGGAGTCCAACATTTCTAAGAATTCTAATAGAGGAGCTCCAAAGCGATAGGCATGGAAACCCATGGTTTAAGCTTTGGTTCCCACTTCGGGAACCTATGTTACTCACAAAGTGAACCCCCTTTGAGAACTCCACTCATCTCGCCGTCTACTATTGAGCGACACTGCTTAAGTAAAAAGGTGGGTACGTCACATTCACGGAAAAGCCACAAGGTTTTTCCTGGAAAAACAAGGCAAACGTTGATTATTCAACATGTAACCACAAATTGCTCAGAGAAAAATCTGGGTAACATGGGCCTGTAGCCCTCTTGTGAGAAAGAAGTAGCTCTCTTAACGGATACATTAAATTTCCCCTCTTCGAGCAGGAAAGAGAGTGAATAACGATGAAGAAGATGTAATTCAGCCATGTGGGAGGATGAAGAATACACCTATAGCAAAGCATCCAAGGCCCTCAGATTGTCAGCCTTCACTGGGGGCAAATTGCCCAGGAAACGTTGCAAGCTTTCTACATCAGTGGAGGCCGATTTGAGAACAATTAGTTCATATCTGACGAAGATCTACTACTCTACATGATTGCAACTCAGGTGGAGGGGAAGTCCTCATTGAGTGCAATCTTAGACGCCAATATGATTGCGGCATTCTCTGTCACCATAACTCCTTCTATGAAATTGTATGAGAGCATTGCTGATCAATTAAAACACCAATCCACCATGATGCCATACCAAAATGATTTTTGTGGAAGGATGTTAGGCCTAAGGGCTAAACTCAGAAGTGGTGGCTTGACACGTCGTGAAGTAATTGAGTCTTTCTGACAATATATCCCTCAAGAATACAAAAGGACAGATTGTGGTGAGTATTGCCCGAAAATATTTGGTACACTCTGGTACCCACACAGCTGGCTGCAAAAAGAAAAAACAAGCATTAATGCATTGTTCAGAGCACCAAGAAAACTAAACAGTAATTGAAAGTGTTACTCACAATCAAGGAATGATTGGTTTGACTAATGTATTCCAAGCTAGTGTGATAAGTAACCCTGAGAAAATAGAAGCAGCAATTACTGAAGGAAAACAAAGTAAGAAAGAAATAACACGGATGCAGTAGTGTGCTTACCAATAGAAGAATGTTATATGCCTTGGAGTGTTCTTGTAGGAAGATAGCAGCAGTATGAATGTTAGTTCCGGAAATAACAATGTTGATCTATTCCTGCCAGCACAAGGACGCCTAAACACAAGTACTTGATCCTTGTGCCGTTGCCCCAATGCCCCCAGTGTTCTTTGAAGGTTCCAAGCAGAAAACAATCAGACTCTTAGATGTGTGGAACGATGACATTTCCCAAATCCGTGACAATCCAATAAATGTTCTGAGTTGGCAACCGGTAGGAGGAGCGTGGCAGGGGTTAGCATTCACAGTCCAGTAAGCGTTCCGAGTCGGCAACAGGTAAGGGCAGAGCAACAGGGAGAACCGTGACAATCAAGTAAGCGTTCCGAGACGGCAATAGGTAGGTGAAGCGTAACGGGGGTAGGCGTTTACAGTCCAATAAGCGTTCCGTGTCAACCAGGTAATCAATGCAGAGCAGAATCAGGAGACGAAGCAAGGGAAGCCGAAATACAAACCAAGAGTTCAAGACCAGGAATCAAGGTAATTAAGATGTAACAAAGCTTTCAGAACAAATTCAGAAGCCGCGCCGTGCAGAGTAGGCAGAGTTGATATTAGGAACAGCTGACTGCAGGCACAACGCGCCACCGTAATCCAGGCGGAAACTGTCTATGCAGTGGAAGCCAGCGTTTCCACTGCAACCCATAGCGTTCTCTGAAGGAATACAAACTTCTATATGAACGTGTGTTCTGATGGCTTAGGAATGGATGTTTGAATCCCCAATTTTCAGGAATAGAGGCAGATGTACTGGAGGCATGGGGATGTTTCATTTTGTGTGTACCTAATCCAAAACGTGATGAGGAAGAGCAGAATGGAACCCTGACAAAGGATTTAATTTGGCTCTAACCGAAAACAAACACACCAAGAGGAATACATCACTAACGTTTTTAAGTCTATTTTGGAACCTTTAATTAAAGACAAGGAAAAAAGGAGGCTATCCATGTCAAGTACTATTCAAAATGGTCCAATTTTCAACATAGACTCAAGTTTTACCCTGGCAAGTCTTGGGGAAAAGGATACGAACTTGGGTGTTATACCAATTTTACCGACCCCAGCAATTGGGAAGGAAATAATAAGATCTTAAAACCATCTAATAATGGAGTACACAAGAAAGCATATCCAGACGTCTTCATGCCTCTCCCAAGGGAATGGAATCTTGTTGGAGTAGAGGGCAATCAGGTCCCGGGGACTTCGAAGCAGATTCCCTCCAAGAAACAAAATTAACAGATTAGCGCTGATGGGAGAAATCCTCAAAAATCAAAGGAGATCGGGTCTGTTACGCTTAATCTATTGCCACCTGGAACTACCGAGGCTATTGGGCTATCTGCAGTAGCGTCTTAATTGTCCTCAAAAACCTAAGACACATTTAAAAATTGCGATATGGGAAACAGCCTCACCGGAAAGATTGGCTCTGGTTCTGGAAAGAAACGTATTCAGTCCAACAAACAAATTAAACATGTGAATTGTGCTAACAAATTCGAGAAAAATAAACAACAACGTCCACCTACAGTGATAAAGAACTTTAAGGACTTGGCTTACAATCAGGCCAATAATCAAGAGGTAAAACAAATACACTAACAAATAAAAGCAAATGAAGACTCTTTCACAAGTGTGGACTCTGATGAAGTCATATATGAAATCAGAAAGCCCTCCACCATTTCAAAACACACAATTAAGCTAAAAAAACGCTTAAAATTCAGTAGACTTAGAGGATTTGATGAACCTCTCTGTGTATTCTGCTGACTGGGACGAGGTCATTGAGATCGACACCTTCTTGCAAGCTCGCTTTAAGGCATTGCTAACAAATGATGCTTGGGTATCTTCACCCAGCATCCTACTGGAGGCGATTCATTTTGATTTAATTTACAAAAACTGCCTCTGCATACGACTACAAAACCTCAATTTAAAACAAGAGTTGCTTGTAGACTTCACACAAATAGATCCTTTAGAGAGGATACACCGCCATTGGTGGGAAGGAGATTCATGATGCTTGCACAAAATTGTAGGGCAAGAGACAAGCAATCAAAGGGGTCGAACATGAATTACAACGTGGACAACAGGCAACATGAGAACAGCTCTTGGAAGGAGATTACTTCAGCTCCCATTTGTATGGAATAAAGTAGAATCCTTTGCATTAAATATAATCTTGTTCTAAATAGAGCTAATATCTTGAGGCTCTTTCACAGCATCGACACACTTTCTGTGCTCAATACAAAGAATCTTTCACTAGTAGAGTTTCTGACAAATCAATTTACGACAAAGTTATAATGCATCTTGCATCCACGGAGGTGAAAACTCTATTATTGCCAAACATTGACCCATGTAAAAACATGGGTTTTTCTCTAAAAGCCATATCAACCAGAGACTTAAAAAGAAGAGATGAGGAAAAAATGTATGTCCAGATGCCTGCTAAAATTCACCAAACCAAACAGCAACAATTCAGGCTCAGGGAGCGGGAAGAAAGGTAATGTTGATGGTAATTGTTCTTCAAGCACAAATAAAAACTTGAGTGATGAAGCGCTGAGCAAAAATAAGGGAAAATTCTGAATTATGATCAACAACCCTAAATCGTGAAAGAGTACATCCGGTGCGCCTCAAGGGCCCCTGGGCAATAAGATTGGGGACAACTGGGACTGGCTGGCTAGTTCATTGGCTCGAAGATCATAATGCCAGAGCCCAGGAAATAACTATCCCCCGCCCTATGTCCATTTGGGCTGTTGGAACACGCGTGGCTTTAAACATTTGCTGGGAGAAGGCAGCATTCGATTTGGAGACTTTGGTGTCATTTGTCTCCAGGAGAAGTGGCTGTGGGTCCAACCAACCATCAAGGGGCTTGTTGTCCTTATCAACCCAGCATTAAAAGGACCAAAGGGTAGTCCAATGGCGGGTCTACTGACTGCAATTAAGGAAAGTTGTGGTCTAAGGGTAGTCTGGATGAAGAACATTTAATCATTAATCCAGGTCAACCTGCTGGCATACCAAGCCAGCAAAGAGGATGTCATGAGGCAGATCCTTTAGTGTAATCTGTACTGGAACTTTAACAACCCAGCAGCCAAGAACTTCAATGACCAGTTGTTGGAGGAGGTCGACACCGCTATGATTGATAACTCCAACGTGAGCGTTATCTTATGTGGGTATTTAAACATTCACTGTTTCAATAATTGTGGTGCTCTCATAAATCATTATGCGAGTAATCTACAAAAAGTTGAAAAGCGAGGATTGTCATTTAGGAATGAATTCCAGAAATATCTCATTATTAAATGGCATAACACCGGGGGACACTCCGCCAAACCCCACTTGGAAGAGAGGATCCGAATCCAATAATCTAGATTATTTCCTTGCTTCCAATAATTTTCACTCCAAAGTAGTGGCCTTGATGGTCATGGAAACCTCACAGAGCGATCACAAAATGCTGAAATTAAGCCTCAAATTTGGCATTAGTACAAAGGCTACTCCAGACGGAGATAACCTGGAAGTACAGCGAGGAAGGAATAGACTGATATTACTGAGTAATCATGTAACAAGATTATCAGGAGATCTAAGAGACAATGGCAGGCCGGAAGACATAGATCATACACAGTCTTTGGCCATTTTATAGTGAAAAATCTGGCCCAGGAAGATCCAAGGGTTTTTGCCACAAATACTTCTTCGACCATGAAGTTGACACAAGAAAAAGGGAACTAAAAAAGACACAAAGAGTGCATAAGACAAATCCTTCCCTGACATTATATGTGGCTGTCATGAAAGCTAGGAAAGTGTACAATAACTGGTTGAAGCAGCACAGACAATCCCTAATGCAGTCGAATGCAGAACATATGCTAGAACTGGTTACATACAAAAACTCAAGGGAAATGTGGCAAATCTTCAAGATGTTGGACGGCCCCCAGCAGAGTCTCATTACCAGCCCTATCTCAGCAAAGTACTGGATGGACCACTTCTCCAAGCTTTTCTCAAAGCCCAACTCTCAAGCTATGAAGGCTGAAGAAAAGTCAAGTTTAAAATGGGAGTTTGAAACTGAATGGCAGGATATCTGTGCCCTTATTAAATCGTCCAGCAATTCCAGAGCCGCAGGTCCTGATGGCCTCACAAACTTGATACTAAAACAACATCCTGAGGAATGGGCAACTTTTTTACATTGCCTATTTCTATTGGTGAAAACCAAACGTAGCATCCCGGCCACTTGGATGAAATCTATCATTTTGCCAATCTTCAAGAAGGGTGATAGGTCTGTGGCAACAAATTACAGACCTATAGCCTTCTTGGATGTTATTGGGAAGCTTTTTGCGGTCTTGATTTTGAATCATCTCATGGCCTGGAGTTGGGATACCAAACATCGGGATGGCTGGCAAGCTGGGTTTGAAAACGGAATCGGAACATCGCTGAATCTTTTTCTAATCAACTACCTGAAATTGAAAACTTTAAAAAAGAACAGTAAAAACGTATACCTTGCATCAGTGGACTTGCCTTTGATTCAGTCAATAGAGAGAAGCTTTGGCAGAAATGAAAGGACTCGGGCTGTCCTGCTGACTTACGTGAGGCCATGGAGGCACTTCACACCAATACAAGCATACAGATCAAACTAAATCAGAAGGGTGACATGTCAAACTCCAAATTAAAGAGGAGTGGGCCTCAAACAAGGGTGTTGATTAACCCCAGCTATCTTCCAACTGTACATCTCTGACATGGGTGACACCTTTACAGATATTAGGTGCTTTCCTCCATGAATCGTGGGCTCCCCAATGAATAGATTGCTGTATGCGGATGATGTCATTCTTTTGGATGAAACTCCAATTGGGATTCAGCACCAATTGGATGCCTTGGCACTTTTTCTGTTTGCCAACGATCTAAGAGTTAATGCTAACAAATCAGTGGTGCTCATTTTGGGGAAGTCAAGGTGCAAATCTATGAAGTTCAAGGGTTGGTATATAAACGGTGAGCCGATTCGAGAGACAACAGAATTGCTCTACTTGGGTATACCTATCAGCGCAAGCTACCGTGAAGCCCCAAGAGAAGTTGTGCTGAGGTGTAAACTGAAGATGCTAACAGACCAGGTAAGACCGATCAAACCAAGATACTGCAAATTCACACTGCCACCCTTGCTCCGTTTCTACACCATGAAGGTAGTTCCTATTGTGACCTATGGGGCTGAGTGTTCTCTCCAGCTGAGTTGGAAGATATGGCAAATCCTACAGGGTCTATTCAGGCGAGCTGTACTTGATCTCCCAAACTGTATGACCATGGCAGTGATAAGAAAAGAGTTTGGATTGACTTCTCTCATCACTTATGTCAGTTGGAAAAATCTATCCTTTTAACGCAAATGGTTACTGCCTCCACTTGTCAGCAGATTTGGGTTGCTGGATCAGGCACTTAAAACAGAATAAGAGCCTTTACTCGTTGAATGGAGCACCAAATGCTTGGGATTGCTGGACTCAATCGACACCACAGAGCACCAACTCATTGAAAATCCAGATTTCGTGAAAAAACTGCTGTATGAGTATGTCTGGATTGAGTCCTCCGAGTTGGTGCAGTCATCCAAACTTTACAGTAAATACTGTATAGTTCTAAACAAGCGCGGTCTAACTCCATTGTATTTGAGTACGATTCCATCGGCTGTGTTGCAGCAGCAATTTCTAAGACTTCGCTTTAACATCTTTCCGACTAAAGAAATTCTTGAAGCCCGGAAACCGAAAAGCAAAAGAGACTATAAATGCTGGCTCTGTGGTCACCCACTGGAAACACTTCACCACCTCACCATGAGCTGTCAGGGCATTAAGGACATTCGATGTAACCTATTAGGCAGATTCTTTTTAAATAATCAAACTCTAACCTAACACGCGCACATGTGCAAGGACATGGCAGTCATGATCATAAGTAGCACCATGTACTATGCCTAAACTCAGTTATAACTTTATTTTAAATATTATGCTGCCACCGGGGGTGCTGTTGCACAGCAGACCAAGATGGCCGCTGCCTGAAAAGCTCTGGTAATGGCTTCTACAAAAATCTGCCAAATATTCTGCCTCCTCAACCCCCTGAGCCTCGACGCCCGTGTGTGTGACTGTGTATATACCGGGCTTCCCCGAAGAATTTGTGTAGCTGTCCGCTGCTCCAGAGGTTGTTAATATGATCCGTTCTGCCTGGCACGGCTGAGGAGAGTGGGGGAGGAGCAGCCAGCGTGACATGTAGCAGCAGAGGCACCTGTGACAGCCCCCCTGATCAGCCGCCTGGAGGACCTGCCTTGCATGGGATAGCGGCACAGTGCTGACGGGCTGGAGCTGACAAGTTTGCCTGGTGATCGTGTCCGTGGGGATTGGCTGTGCTCCTGCTACGATGGATGCACTGGCCGCGGTGTGCTGCGCGGCACACAGATGAAAGCCTCCTGAATTGGCGGGGCCGGCAGAGCAGCCAGTGAGTGGATGCATGCTGTTGGTGGATGCAGGAGCAGCGTGGTGTCCCAAGTGTGGTCCTTGGAGTCTACTGCAGATATCCATTCCTCCCACCCACCCCCTCCCGCCCTGTCTTGGCTACGTGAGCAGGTTCTGCTTCCCTGGGCCGGGCGGAGAGTAATTGGTGGGTGGCCCCACTCCTGGCTGCATTGGCGGGTGAGGGCAGGCTGTGTTGGAGTCCGCTGGCGGGCTACCCCTGTGGAATGTGGCAGGGGCAGCCAATTCATAGTGACCTCTAGGCGTTCTGGGACACCGGGGCGGAGGTCGCGGATAACGTGTCAATTGCCTCCACGTGCTCTATGGTAGTCGTTGCCCTCCCTGAGTGCTATCCTAGGAACTGGACCGGAGTGACAATGAGTGGCTAAATCACTAGACATCGAAGGGTGCTAGGATACGTAGTGCACCAGTGCTGAGGTCAGGGACATAATATGGCTGCCCTGAACCCTGTGGGCTCGGTGCTGTTGTCTCATACGTGCCTTGGGGCCTGCAATTATAGCATTACCCTAAGGGAACACTGGAAAGCATAGTTGTGACGTGGTAAGCTGTGATAGTGCAAGGGAAAGGTGCTGGGCCTTGATGTCCGGATTCCCTCCTGAGGTGCGGAGTACATGCTGATCAAATATTGGCCATCAAACCCCTTGAGTGGCAGCGGAGGCTGCCAGGCAGACAGGTACATCTGTGACTTGACCCCTCCTGGAGTGTGGGGGGGATGTGTGCCTATAGCTCCCTACGAGCACTAGCCAGCGTTGTGAGAGGTGGGATGCTAGGCTGACTTGGCGGAGTGAGAGATCAGTCAGTGGCGCTTATTACTGGGATCATGATATCGGGACCGACCTGGTCTCTCCCCCCTGTCGAGCATATATGGGTAACCAGAAGAAGCAGGCGAAGATGGAGCAATTCGCTCGTACAGATCAGGTGCAGTCCCAGATCGCAGCCCCGCTGGCGCTAGAGACTGAGCAGGTGGACATAGCTGCCCTGAATCACATGCTGCTTGCATTAAAAGGGAGCACTGATACCCTTAGGGTCAAAATTGATGCCCTCACCTATAAAGTCGACATCTCGGCTGTGCAAATAGAAAAACTCTGTGGGCGCATGGAGGAAGCGGAGCCGAGGATTGGATCTGCTGAGGACAGTGTCACATCACTGCAGCGCAAGGTAACTACTCTTCAGCAACTGGTTATGAAAATTGCGGCTAAGAATGAGGAATTGGAAGGGTTCTCGAGGAGGGACAATGCTAGAATCACCAGGGTCACGGAATGTACACACATAGACAATATGGAGAAGTTTGTTGAGCATCCCCTGGTTGAAATCCTAGATAATCCGCCTCTATCCAACATGTTTATGGTAGAACGTGCGCACCACTCTCTGATGCCCAGACCGCCTCCGGGCGCCCGGAGTGCCCCAGCATTGCAAGAATGTTCTGCTATCGTGACAGGGATACCATATTACGGGCAGCCAGGGAGAAGGGAGAGCTTAGGTGGGAATGCACCACTATACGTCTATTCCCTGATTTTAGCCTGGCGGTCCAAGACCAAAGGAAGACCTTTCAAACAGCTAAGAGCATCCTACAGAGTAAAGGGTTGAAATATTCCATGATGTACTGAACCAAGCTGCCTGTGCAACATAAAGGGTCAGCAATTTTCTTTACAGCCCCGAAGGCAGCAGAACAATTTGCCAGGAATCTAGTGGAGACGGAGAAATACCCCTTGAACCTAGCCTAACCTGGTACTGATATCCTGTGGCAGGAGAATGTTGAATTTGGGGGAGAGTACTGGCAATCCTTATTTTGTGGGGCGCTGGGGGAATGGGGGCTTGTTTACACAGAGCTGTTGCCATATGGAGCACTGGAGCTGCCCTCAGAGCCCCAATTTCCGCAGACACTGTGGTTTCGTTTAGTTGTGGTTGAAGTTTATATGGGATTAGTGGGGCGTGGGAAGGGAGAGGGGGATAGGTAGAATGCCGTAGGTTATGGTTTCTGGCGTGGGTGGGAGCGGGTGGTGGGGGGAGGGGTGTGGATGGGGCTGTTGACAGTTTTTGGGGATTTTCATTGGGTATTTGGTTCCTGGCGTGGGAGGGGACAGGCAGGGGGGGAGCCTGAGTTTAGGCTCGAATGTATGTTGGCCTCCACCAGCATGGCCCTGGTTTTGTTTTTTTGTGAATCACACAGACTACATCATTGCTCCACATATAACAGTGCGGGTAGCCACCACGCATTGCTCCTATACATGCTACCTGGTTCAGCGGCTACACTCCCACCAGTGACATGCCAACTCAATACTAAACAAGAAGCCTAGAGCAGCCTTGACAATCCTCTCGTGGAATATACAGGGACTCACCAATCCGAAGAAGTCGCGGCTTATTGCGCAAATCATGGGGCAAATGTGCTATGCCTTCAAGAGACCCACCTAGCCTCCCCTTCCGAGGCTCCCCGGGTGGGGTATACATAGATACGACTCCTCATTCTCCACACACTCTATAGGAGTGGACATTTATATTCAGACCTCCCTACAATATAAATTACTTGAAAAGATTCAAGATGATGAGAGGCGATTTCTTATGCTCTTGGGTGAGGTGCTAGGCATTAAGTTCCTCCTGGTGAATATATACGTACCGAACACTGATTCCCCAGAGTTCTTTTACCAGTGTGCCCGACATATACATAGGTTCCCGGACCATGAGATAGTGTGGGTTGGTGACTTTAACCTTACGTTGGATTTAGACTGTTAAAGCCTGGACCACCATTTCTCAATATTACAGCCTGATTGACGTTTGGCGAAGCAGGCATATTCACACCAGGGAATACACATTATTTTCGAATGTACATGGTAGTGCATCCAGAATCGATTATGTAATGGCCACCGCTCCTATGCTGCGTGCGGTTACTGAAACATCCATACTGCCTCGGACATTATCCGATCACTCACCGGTAATGGCATGCTTTGAATTGGCCTCGTATCCCCCTGGCCCGCTCCGTTGGTGATTTAGGGCCGCAGCCCTTGAGGATGTGGCATTCCACTCTGGGTTAGAGCAGGATATTGAGATTTTCTTTCAGGCAAATCAAGGGTCGGTTCCTGACCCTGGGACAGTCTGGGAAACCTTTAAGGTTTACATACGGGCATGTTGTATCTCAAGGGAGGGAGGGGTTCTGAAGGCCATTTGTCAAACCATGCAGAAGCTGGAGACAAGAATTTGTGAAGGGGAGAATAGGCAGGGTGCACTAGTCACGCCTGAACTATGTCATGAGTTACAGGCCCAAAGGGAAGAACTTTTGCAGCTGGCTAACAGTGATGAGAAATATATAGGGGACCCGATAATGGCAGCACGATATGGGGAGGGGGACCGACTGAGCAAAACGCTAGCATCTGCAAGGAGCGCCTGACCGCTAATATAACTGAGGTCATAGACATAGACGGGACACTGGTCAGGGACTCACAGGGAATCAATACTGAATTTAGGGACTACTACGAGCGGCTTTATACATCGTGGCCCACACACGGACACAACGAGTTGATGCAATATCTAGATGAGGTAGCTGAGGTAGCTCTGGGTTGGCTGGATTGGGAGTTAGGCGGTGCCCTTAATGATACCATATCTGGAGATGAAATCCGGGTGGCGATTAAATCCTTACCTAGCGGGAAGGCCCCCGGTATGGATGGTATAACGGTAGAATTTTATAAGGCGTACACCGATCTGGTTCTCCCCCACCTGACGGCCATGTACGACAGCGCATTTGCTGGGTGGTCCACCAGATCTGCTCTAATTACGGTCCTCCTAAAACCTGGCAAGAATTCCCAAACTCTGACCTCATGTAGACCCCTGTCATTAACAAACACGGATAATAAAATGTTGGCAGTAATACTTGCAAATCGACTCCTCCCCCACATGTCGTCTTTGGTCCTCCCTTATCAGGTCGGCTTCATCCCGGGCAGATCTACCCAAAATAATCTTAGGCTTCTATTCACTCTTGTACACAATGTTGACCCTGAGATACCCATGGCGGTCGGCGTTTTATTCTAGGTGCTCTGTCGGTCTGGGTTAGGTCTTTGCTACATTAGTTGGGTTAGGCTATTATACACAGCTCCACGGGCAGCCGTATACACTAATGGGACAATCTCAACCTACATACACCCCACACGGGGCACTCGTCAGGGGTGCCCTTTCTCTCCTATACTTTTTGCATTGGTGATGGAGCCCCTGGCCTGACACGTTTGGGAATTACATGCACATCAACAGGATTCATATTCTGACTCACCTCTCCACTATATCACTATATGCTGATGACATCCTGCTACACGTCAAACACCCATGGCGGAATTTAGATCCTTTGATGCAGGAAGTGATCAGATTTGGGGAACACTCGGGGCTTACAATTAATTGGGACAAATCCGAAATTCTGCCCTTAACCCCGGTTGTGAAACAGGATGACGTGGGTAAGGGGTTTCGATGGTGTCCGGATGGGATACAGTATTTTGGCATTATGGTCTCCACGACCCTGGATGGGCTGTACAAAGACAATTATGTTGCCCTCTTAGAGGCTATAGGACATAAAATAGAGGCATGGATATGATTACCGATTACCCAGGTGGCGCAAGTGGTGTTGGCTAAAATTGCGATACTCCCTAAACTCATGTACATATACGGCAATGTACCTGCATGGCACCCTCTTAGCTACTGGCATCGGATACGTGGCATGATGTCTAAGTTGATTTGGGCAGGGAAGCACCCTAGAATATCCCTGGACACATTGACTCGATCGTTTGGTGGACTGGAATACCCTTACATGTATATATATTACTTAGCGGCCCAGCTACAATATATTGCAGCTGGAATACCCCAAATCCCAACTCACCACACACCCTACTGGTGAAAGCGATTCTAGCCCCCTAGCGCACTGATGGGCATGCTTTGGGGTAAGAGAGTACCTGTCCCGAGGGGAGAGATTCAACCCGTGGCAGTAATGTGTAAAGCTTGGAGACAAATGAGCCAATGTTGAAGACTGCATCCTCCTATGTACCTGAGCTCCCGCTATATAATGTGATTGGTATCCCGCTTACACATGAGCGGTCCTTTAGGGAACACTTTCAGCCTCTTGGCGTCCAGACATTAGGAGATATTGTGCAGGATGGACGCCTAATACATTGGGATGAGCTGCACACAAGGGGTGCACATAACGCAGTGACGTTACTTTTATACTACAGATTACATAGTGTGCTAAAAAATATATGGCCCGATTTCCCACAATCTCCTGCACCTCACCCTGCGCAATGCTACATAGTTAGTCCTGTCTCGTCCGGGAAACTGGTATCCACCATTTACAAACTGATGAGGTCTGGGTTGGGCACGAGGAATCATTCCCACAAAACAAAATGGGAGGCTGCTATGGGCGCAAGCTTTAACGATGTTCAATGGGAGCTAATTTTTATGCAAACACGAATCATATCTTTGAGTTGTCGATACAGACTGATACATTATACATTTCTCCATCAAATGTATCATTCTCCTTACACCCTACATAAATACTTCCGATAAAGGTCCCTCACCTGTAGGAGATGCGGCTTTGAGCCGGCCGACTTCTATCATATAGCATGGGATTGTCCTCATATCAAGGCTTAATGGGCAGCTGTAGGGGAGGCAATGGTCGGAATGTTGACTCCTACTATAGGTTACACACCTGAGTTATGGCTGTTGGCTCTAATAGAAGGTGGGTCTCACACTGAGAAAAAACTGCTGGGGATGGCTTCTGTGGTGGCTAGATATCTGGTGGCTAGAGCATGGGGTTGGCCTAACGCCCCCCCACTTTTGCAAGGCGGTTGGACACTATGAGACTTTGTGAACAAAGAGAGATCAGATACACTACAACGCTACCAGCTTCGAGCCGCCCATTCAATTACTGGCCTCCTTTCAGACAATTCTTCGTGGAAACAGATCAGGGCACTCAATCTCCAGAGCCAGCTTCATGCTGTTGATTGACATTTGGTGGCCATGTTGCGGTATTGGTTTTCATGTGACATGTTATTCATACTCTTGTATGTTTATTTGGAAGTATCTGCAACCTCTACAAGCACAGTTTAATTATTCATGGTTACTTTTTCTTTTTACTGGGATGTTGTGTGAGTCGACTAGGGGGGTTTTAGGGGAGGTTTTCTACTTGCTTGTTTCTTTTCTTGTTTTCTTTTTCTTATTGTAATTGTTGATGGGAAAAAATAGTAAAGCAAGTTTAAAAAACAATATTATGCTGCCACCATCATGGGTTGCTTATGATCATTGCAGTTTTTGTAAAGTGGTGCATGTCTTAAGTGCTGCATCTGTGCAGCAGAGAGAGACATATATGTCACTGCTGCTGTCAATAGGGCATCTGCAACCTCTGATCCTGCTCTGTGCCACAGGTAGAGCTGGCGCTGCAGATCAGGATACTGATGCAGCAGGACACAGATACATTGTATTGTTTTGGCATGGAGTTTATCAAAGAGGAATCTGATCAGCCAGATTACCTTTCTGAGATGGAATTACCCTCATCATTTTATCCTTTACTGAAAACAAAAAGGCCAGTGCTTTGCACCCTCGCCAGATGGCAATTTTTTGCAGATACCACAGTATCTAGTCATTGCATCGAATTAAATAGCATTGAATGCCTTACCCCTCCATTAAAAAAATAAATCATACAAAAAATGCATTTGGTGCTTTTTTTCGATGCTTTTGTTTATGGTAAGGCATTCAATGCTATTTAATTTGATGCAATGACTATAAACCAGCAATACTCACCTATCTGTATTCTTTATTTTGAACAGCTTGGGGCAGTGCCCTAGTGTTACTTCCACCACATGTTATCTTCCTTCTTCGGATTGAGATGGTTAACAAAAGCACAGCTGTTATGTGATTGCAAAGGCCTGAGAAGGATGTCTCTGTGGATGTCCCATTCTATTCTGAAGAATATCTGTGAAGAAAACTCTGAATTTGCTAGAGGCAGGGGATTCAAATCTGTTCGAAAAATGAGCATTCAGAATGCTCTCTTCTAGTCCTTCTACTGAGAGAGTCCTGGTGATCATGTTTCATGAAATACACCCAAGTGGCAATTATATTCAGTGACAAGGGAGGAGAAATAACGTTGTTGAAGGGAAACATACCCTTAAAACCACAATGTGCGTAGAGGAGAATATAAGCTCAAGAACAATTTCACGCTGCCAAAACATGGTGGTTCAGGAAACACATTGCCCTGCCAAATTGGTCTGTATGAATTCCATAAGAACTGACCTAGAGGGGCTCCTGAATTCTTTTAAGGATGATTTGGCCTCATCACAAGAAGGGGAAAGGTTTTTGGTGTGGATTAAACTTGGATTAAACTCACCAAAGACTTTTGGATCTCACTCAAGAATAAACATCCATTCAGATGCTTCAAGTATCATGTTGTCAAATCAGATTTGTCAAGTTTGTTCAGTCAATCGCAGCTCTAGAAACACTTAAATGAATGTTCCCTTCCAAATAAGGCCTAGCTTACTTCCTGTTCCTTTGTGTGTTTTGCTAGGATATAGGGAAGGAGTACATAGGGCAGGTTTGCAATTTCAGGGTGGTTTTGGGCCATCGAATCAGAGATCAGAGGAGTTGCATGAAGTTCTAGCTATTTGGTATTGTTGTTTTGTTTAGTTTGTGTGTCTGTATTGTGTTTTGCAGCATATTGCGTTGCCCCTTTTGTTTTAGAGTTTGTTCAGTGTGTTGTTAGGGCCTCATTACGACCCAGGCGGTAAGGGGTTAACGGCAGCGTTAACAGCGCCGACCCTTACCGCCTGAGTACGAGGTCCCTTAGCGCCATGGCGCTTTTAACACCTGCTTTTAGCAGGTGTTAAAATCCATGGCGCTAATGGACCATGGAGTTAATTACGCCACCGTAATTTACGGTGGCGTAATTAACGCCTTCCCCACTCCCATTATACCCTATGGGGCAAAAATGGGAATGGGGAAGGGTAAATGGGGATTGGGGACTTACCGCCCCGCCAAGGTCGGAATGGGGCGGTAAGTCCGCCAACCACCATGGCGTAAACGTAGTTTACGCCATGGTGGTAAAGTCACGGCCCAGGCGGTAACTTACCGCCTGGGTCGTGATGAGGCCCTTAGTGTGTTCTTAGTTTCCCCAATATAAACAAGAAAAACATGAAAAAACATTGTGATTTCCATTTTTTGCTTTTCCATTTTGTGTTCCATTTTAAAGTTTAAAAAAACGAAAACATAAGTTACCACCACTAAGCCTATCCCTAAGAACACCTTCCCAGCTTCCCTCTATGGGTTTGCTGCTGTATGTAGGAGTTCTTTTAGTGGTAGAATGTATTCTCTTGTTCAAAACATCTTGGGGTTGAGCTTGTTCATTCTCAGGATTGGTGTGGGTTCATTTTTTTTGGATTCTCTGTGTGCTTCAAATCATGTGGTTCTCAAGTTGGATATTTTTGGTTCTCTTGGTGTGTCTACTATGCTGGCAGGGAAAGAGGAGTAGGTTGAAGGACAAGATGAGGAGGAGGAGGAGCTGCATTACTCCTTGAAGGTTACCCCGATGACATATGAGGAGGGGGAGAACCTTCTGACTTTATTTGGTGCCAGTCGGCAGGCTCGTGCCACACAGCAGCCCTAATCCTCTGATTTGTCAGTGGAGCCTAAGACATTGGGTGAGGCCTCAGGAGGAGTGTGAGTGGGGCACTGAGATTGGAGAAGGCCCAACTAGTAGCACACATATATAGGGCAACACTGTCATTTGTGGACACCCCCATGGAGGCAGGGGATGCATGGCCCCTTGTGGACAAGCCCACAGAGGCAGTGCCAGTGGAGGAACTACACGACATGTCCCATATGTAGGGGGCAGGCATCTCACCAACAACCCTTAAGGCAGAGTATCAAATGGCTGCTATGTTGGTGGAAAAATCACTGTTGAATACTGACATTGAAATTAAGCTTTTACTTGAAGATCCGATGAAAGCGAAAAAGGAATGGGATGAAATGGACTGGATCTATACTATTGAGAAAATAAGAAGATGCACACGCTCGAACCCTCTCCGGATGACAGATCGTAAATTGGGTGTTTTGAATAAATACCTAGTAAGATTCCCCTACTGGAGAATTAGGAGCAAGTTCTTAAGGTTGAGGTTGAGGTTGCATGTTACCAAAACAGGAGAAGTCTTAACAAAAAGAGGATTGGGCAATCAGGCAATAAAGCTCTGCAAGATCTGTGAAAACCCAGAACGGCAGTCTATCAAACATCTACTGCTGTTCTGTGAAGGCACAGTAAAAGCTAGACAACACTTCTACAGTAAATTTGCTCATTCTGCTCTATACTCTACACAAGAATCCTGGTGGGAAAGACTTATTGGTGGTAATTCACATGAAAATACAATTGCAGTGATACATATGTTGGAGTGCTGTAAAATTGAGTCTTAGCCTGAAAATCAAGATTAAGTTTTAAATTAACTATTATTATACTGGACAGCTGAACTTGCATTGGAAAATGACTCAGAATTTCGCTCAAAATCACTGCACGTGTTTGCCTGACCGATAGCAAAAGGAGATTATATGTCATCCGGTTATTGTCTTCTCCTTTTTGGGGGGAGAAAGTATTTTCTTTAACTTTGAATCTGGAGTGCATGTATATTTTATTTTGTTTTAAATGTTTTGTTTAGTATGATACCATGAAAGATTTGGATACATGATGAAATAGTTGTAAAAGATTAATGTTAATCATATACAACAATAAAAAATAAAAAAAGGCTGCTATCTAGTTGCGAGGGGATTAAGGCGGGAGTGGTCTCAGCCAAGCAGGGAGAGGATGGTGCTGTGGATCACAGGAATGTCTGTCACTAGGAGAATCAGGGGGAAGCCCAACAAGTTCATGTGCTTCATCAGGTGATGTACCTGCATGAGGGGGTGAAGGAATAGATAGAGGAGGGTGTCAACAAGATGGTAGAGGAGACCCTTCCTGTTCCTTCTATGACTGAAGATCCAAGCTGTGTACATGAGGAGCCCCAGGAATCAGCATGTTGTACCTCCCTAGACAGCCCACATGTTTGTAAGTTTGAGACTATTATGGCCTCCCACCAGAGAACATCATCAAGGGGATGGAGTTTGAGCTATTAAGTGTGTTGGAAGAATGTGGGAGGAGGGTGAAGGGGGGGAGCTAAAACTCAAGAGCTGCACCTTTGATGCAACTGCCATGATGATCCATGAGAATAATAATACAAAGCCTCTCCAGAGCCATCTAGCAACGTTTCTGTCACCACCACCACCTCCAGAGAAGTTGGGGAGGCAGGAGAAGCTCTTATTCCCTCCACGGGTCAAAGTGCAGCATAGCACCGATACAAGACCTTTTATGCAAACAACCCAAAATCTGTGTTCCCCTGATCAATTGGTGACAGTGTCACCAACAACTTTAGGCAGTGGCAGACCCATGTTGGAATGGGTGCCTCAACAAGCAGTTGGAGATGATATGTCATCAGTAATGCTCGTATTTACAATACACACCTATATTATGAGGCATGCAGGTACCCATTGCCGTTATAGTGGGCAGCACATTAGATGGAGAAATGGCAACCAACCTGCGGATGAATATCTAGCCGTACCATTCTTCGCTCCTGTGAGGCATTGTGCAAAGATGGAAGGAATGAGGCAACTGGGTGTATGAGACCTGGAGAACTTTAGGGAATGTTCTGTGGGGGAGCTCAAGAACATTACTGGGTGGTTAGCCCTGTGGTTGAACCTGAGAAACTTAAGTGGCGGTTTTACCCTGTGAGAGAGCCTGAGTAAATTACGGAGTGGATGAGCCCTTTTCAAAGTCAGAAAATATTAGTGGCTGGCTGCAGCTTGTGAAGGAACCCAAGAACTTTAGTAGACATGTGTGCCCTGTTTGAGAGAACCTGAGAATGTTTGACAAGTGCTGTGATCATCATGAAAAAATACAAGGATTCAAAGACATACTTTTACAAAAGGTTATTGCATCTGTAAGTTAGCAACTGGAGAGGGAGGTCCTCTTATTACCAATTAGGAATATCCTTTTGCCAGCCACACACACACCATGAAACAACCCTGCTACACTTTTCATTGCCTGAAATTCAGTTTATTTATTTTATTGGCATTTACCGGGTTACAATTCATATTCATCATTCAATATGATGTGGTATCCGTCTATTGATGTAATTGAGAGTCTTTCATAATGAATTGACTGTTCAATCAGTATTAATGTCAACTTTTCAACATTCAAAACAGCAAGGCTTCTACTGTGTTTAGAGACAAGAGTGAGAACTGTGACTTCCAATATTCTGCCACTGTTTTACTACTCTGTGTGTTGTACAATCTCCAACTCACCCATTTGGCCCCTTAGATAGTGGACAGAACCTTATGTGTAACCTTCTCTGTCAGTCTAGATACATCTTCATCATCATGGTGCAATACTCATGCATTTCCGTGCACTGGTGAATATACCTGAGAGATATGTGACAGGGTTGTGGCATGTGATTTGGATGATATTTTCAATTGTACACATGAAACTAAATAGGATGACACTGGCCTGCTCAAATATCTACTACTCACATAAAAATCAGGTGAACTTAACTTTCCCACATGCTGCCATCATGGATTCCAAGCATTTTCTAACCATCCTCTCAAGTTCCAAGTGGCGACACATGCCTCATGCACTCATCTCAAGAGAAGGACAGAGACTGGTGTGCCACCCACCTCTCCAAGTCTCATACACTCCCTCCCAGCAAAATTAGGTGAGCGTGATGCCAACATGAATTCTCTGCTCTTTGTTTCCTCCTGATTGGTGTCACCAGATGGCATCTATCTCATCACTCACTTCAAAAGGTGGACTTTGGTGTTTCACCCACCCAAACAAATCTCAGCAGCTCCCTCCCAATAAACTCAGGTAAGCATGATTATTTAACAAGCTGCACACAGCTTGCTCATTCTTTTGTTTCTCCAAGGTGTCACAGGATGGCACATGTATCATCCACTCACTTCAAGAGACAGAAACTGACACCTCCCCCAAACTCTCCTGCTCCTTCCCAGCAAACTCGAGTTCGTGTGACTCTCCCACTTGCTGCCTTTTGGGGATTTATGGCCCCTTCCACTCTTCCTCTCTGGTTTCAACCAAGAGAAGGATGCTGACTTCTCTGTCATTAGCCTGCTCAAATCACTGCTGCTATAGTCCAGCAAAATCAGATGAGCATGACTCTTCTAAAGTCTGCACTCATGGATTGAAAAGTCCTTCTGCTCCATCTCCAGGGTGTCATCCGATGCCATGTTTCTCATCCTCCCATTTCAACAGGCAGACTCTGTCTGTTGTATCATCCACCTCCCTGCATCTATGCTTCCCCCTTTGCTGCAAAATGATTGTAACTTTTTGAGATGCTGTCCCTCAGTTATTCACTGCCCCACCTTCTCCTCCTCCCAGATTTAATTTGTGGCACATATCTTGTGCAATCATTTCAAGAGACAGAAACTGACTGCGGTGGCACCCGACCCCCTAATCCCTGCCCTTGCAGCAAAATCAGGTTATTGGGACGCTGAGGTGTGTTTGTGTCTCCAATTCACAGAAGCTAATATTCTCAGGGATACTCACTCCCTGGACTCTAACCAGGTGGCATGTGTGCTGTCCACATACTTTAAATCATTAAATGTGTCATACAGCACTGCATAAGCAAAGTCAACCCTAAATCTAACTTTGAAAGTGGGTCTCAGTTACTCACTACCTCTTCGTCCTCATCCATCCACTAAACTACTCTAACTGCACACCAGTTGAGCCTGTCCATACAGTTCAAAACCCTTCCTCCATCAACAACCACCTGCCTCTGTGAAAACTGTCTCAGACTTAAAAGGAACTCAAATCTTGTGTCCCCCTTTCAGCCATGTGGTCAAACGTCAGAGTTTTTGCCTTGATGAATCACCTGAAATTAGAGTGGATCGAAGTTAGTGCAGGAAGGGCTGTACAGGGCTACTCTGGAGTTACTGCAGTTACAGCAACGTCAGACATTAGGAATTATCAAGGACAAAGGAGGTTCAGTCACAAACAGGGACGTTGCATCAGTGACCAATACTGGACTCAGGCAGGCTTACGTTTTTAAAGGCCCATTTTTGAACAATTAAAGCTAGCATATTCTAGTTACTTATGATCTGTTTCCTCTACCCCTCACTGGCCTGTGAGGGTGGAGATAAGTATGTGTAGAATGCCTTCTGCAAAATGTACGTTTTGAACAATGTAGAGCATACTGTCTACCATTGGTTCGGTATGGATCTGGTGAGTGTGAGTTAAAGAAGGAAATGTTGCAGCCTTCAGATGCTGATAGCCATTTGTCAGACAATCCTGAAGGAACATCCAGCACAGAAAATGCCCTAAGTATCCTTCCTAGTGGTCATTGGAGAGTAAGCAAATATCGACTGCACATGAACAGCCTGACATGTGGGTACTTGTTTATATGATGGCATACAGTATGACCACCCAGGATGCCTGGCCATAAAATGGGGACTACATAGACCTGGATTTACTCCTGTCCTGCAACACTGATAACCTCTGTTGCAGCATTTCAACCATACATAAACCTAGTGCTCAATTAAGACATATTAAAATTATACAGCAAAACTTCCATGGAAAGGGCCATATAGAAACATACATCCAGCCACTATTAAACAAAAGATCAGTCTTCATTTGACACGGCACATAATCATAAAACAAAGGTATGATCTGTAGGCTTTTTCGGGATTAGTTTACATGTATGTTCTAGTCAATACACGGTAGGCGGTAAGGGATTACCGGCACCGGTAAGGGCACCGGTGCTGGTAATCCCTTACCGCCCTACTATGAGGTCCCTTGGTTTTCCCAGGCGTTAGGGAAGGGACCCGCTAAGTGACTTCAGAGCTAATAACGGTACCGCAAATTGCGGTACCGTTATTAGATCCTTCCCCATTCCCATTGAGCCCTATGGGGGCTCAAATGGGAATGGGGAATGGTTCCCGGAATGGGGACTTACCGGGTCCTCCAGGGTCGGAATGACCCGGTAAGTCCCTATTCCGGCAACACGGACCCGGAATGCGGTAAGGGGGTAGCCATGGCACTAATAGCGCCATGACTGCCGCCTACGGTGTAATGAGGCCCAATGGGTATTTGCTCAGTTCTTTCACGCATACCCTTTTAGTCTCAAAAGGGCAGGCTATTCAAATGACCGTTATTCTTTGCATTATCACATTTTACTGCCTTTCCTGCAGGATGTAGTTTGCCCTCGAGTTTCTGAATTCGTATTCCTTTGTTTTTTTTTGGACCCATGTATTTACAGAGATTTCTAATGCCATCAGTCACTACCAATCCCGATCCCGAGCACTGCATTTCCTCCAGAGCCATTACAAGATGAAAGTGGCTCTGAGAAGAGATATGGGCAAAATGGCCCTCAAAAACGGTTTATTCAGCACATAGCTCTTGATCCACACGCCTGCAAACGATTTAGATGGTCCGCATGATGTATATTTGTGGACAAAAAAGCCCGTGTTTACAGCCTAGCAATGGCTTTGCTAGTTCTCTAATTTATTGCCCCAGTTTACTGCTTCCTCTCACACTTGCACATCGTGTACCCTAATAAAATCTTTCTGAATATTGGTGTCAGTTGTATGGAGTTTTTTTTTTCTTCCTAGAGACAGCATGAAATGAGTTTTCCAAACAATTGCATTCAATCTTACTTTTTTGTGTTACTTGTGTCGCAGCTATAATCAATTAACTGCCATTTCCTTCAGGCCGTTCTAAGTTGTTCTCGGCCGTTAACCGAATTACCTTTCATTTTACACAGGCGCGTGGATAGCGTGTTTCTTTTTAAATCGCTGCTTCGTCCTTTCATACACTTTAAATGGAATTACAGTGTTATTGTGCAACAACGATTTCATATCAAACCCTTTTATAACTCAGCTCAGTTTTAGCGGCTCTATTGCCTCTGTTTCTCCTTATCTTCATCAAGAGCACATTACTGTGATCTTCCCTTCTTTGCAGTATATTATTTACCACTGCAGAGTCCATTTTCTGTAACGAGACTGCTTTGAACCTGGAAATCTATAAGATCGATATCACTTGATGCATTTACCATTGCCACTTTTTTCTCAGAGTTCTTCATATTACAGAGAGAACATGGTGATGAATAGTTTGCTCTTTCTTCAAAACCACGATTTACTTCATCATTGTGATTTTCAGGGTTAAGTGTTTCCAAACTTTTCTAAAGGTTGAAACATCAGAAAACACTTAACCATCGCGTGGATGCATTTCAGGACCAGGTTGTTCTTTGTAAGCTGTGCAACATTGACTGTCACACCGCTAACACGATTATGCCAGTGCCCTGTATGCCCTCACAGAAAAGGGGCTTGCAAGATCACGAGGTATTGCTGAAAAATTGCATTGGTGTGAAGTGTTGTGAAGGATTGCCATCTAGCAAAAGTGTTTTAGCTTTTTGAATTTGTATTAAATATATAATGATGTGAGTAAATTCCCTCTCAGAAAGGGTGGTATGCTGACTGGGCCCCTCTCTTCACAATCTCCATGCAAAAACAAGGGCAGATTTAGTGGGCACAGGCACGCTCTGACAGGTGCAGTGACAGTCAAATCATTGCTGCACGGGGCTGAATTTAAGATGTGTACCCCTGTTCCCAACAACACTCTGTGGCAGTTATAAACCTTAAATATAAGCCTTGCCTGCACATAAGGTATGGTGGCCAGAACCTCTCATACTTTTTACAGCCACACCAAAATGATATCACACATGTGTCAGCACTGTGAGCTCAGCTCAGCTATGGGATATGTGCATTCTGGTCAGACGGCTTGGCCATGCCAGCATGCAGAGGAAGAGAGTGAATGGTTTCACCTGCTCCTTTATTGTTTGTGAGGTCTGGCTACACCTATCTCCAGCAGAGAAGCCTCCCAGCAGGAGTTGTCCTCGGATACAGATTTTAAATGGCACACCCATCCCAAAAGTTCGAGCCTCAAACAAGGTTAATGGATTCCAAAAGGGACTTTGATGCTATTGTACGGTAGGCTGAAAAACTGGTCCGAAAAATCACTCTAAGGAAGCAATAACGGTGTGCACACTTTGCAAGAAAAAAAAGATTTAATACATATAAATTACGGCCAGGACAGTCCGTCAGCTCGTTGGAACTGAAAACTGAAAACACTCGCAACCCACCCACATTAAGCTACAGTATGTAAAGACAAAAAATCTACAAAATGTGAATACTTTACATACAAATGTGAAGTGCATGTTAATCGCACGTTCCCTCTTGGCTCTCACCTATATATAAATCTAAACACAGTACATATTAGCATGCTCTATTCATTAGAACAATTCCTGTGACTATCCTTAGTGCAGCCCCCTATAAATGACCTAATTGTGCACTCAGCAGAAAATTCTAGATCTTGATTGACCAAAGTTTACATGTAACACTTACTAAAATTGCATACTGTTATTGATCAAAACAAGCTCATGTAACTTCTAATGTGTAGTTCCACCGAAACAACCCAATCATGTAGTGAGTGTGAACAGTGAAGTTAGAAAATTAGACACATTAATATCCTATCCCATGAGCTCAAACTATTTGGCAACCCAGGCAGTTCTCAGGCCTTGCAGCAGTTTACTCTGCAACACAATGTGTAACTCCCATTTTGAAACATACTGCTATCCCTGTAACACATTCTTCTGGCTGTCTCTTGGGAACCAGGTGGCTCCATAAACAGAATCAAAGGAAGCGAATCTACTGCATACCGACTTAGCAACTGAGAGATAGATAGGATTGGACGATACCCGAGGTCAGTTAGATCGGGATGGAAGGACAAGGACAATTTATCAATAGGAACTTGGCCTACAGACGAAAATAGATAGAGAGGGAGTAGGTGACTGCTAATCTACAGCACCAGTACTAGAGGGGGGACTAGACATACCCCATCCCACTACACTAAGTTCTAATACAACACAGCGGGAATGCGCCATTTAATCACTCATAAGAATTAGATGGACAAGAAAGAAAAGTGGAAATTATGCCCACCTAAAGGACAACTGGATACATAGAACAAGATCTGTAAGAGCTAGGATATATAACCAACTAACCCTAAATCTCTGGATCTAACTCACCCGAAAATCCACACAACAATTGTCTCGCTCAGCGAACCGAACGCACTTCACCACACCGGAACAACAAACAACCAACACATAAACCACACCAACAGCACATGGGATTTCGAATTGGTCCGATATTCACACCAAAGCTCAGCGCACAGTGAACACCGAACTGAAGCCGCCAACAGCACACCACTTCTTTCACTTTCCTACTCCCTCTTCACCTGACTAACTAAACCCGCCTTCTTGTTTGCAGATCCGCCTGAGCGCCTGGGGACCAAATCCATTGGTGATGGTGTGCAATATAAATACCTTTACCATTAACAATAACATAAAAAATGCGACTGATGCTCCACTCTTTGGAAATTAATTTCTCATATGTATTCGTACTACCAAGCCATCCTATTGTCCCAATGCTCTCTAGGGGGCAGTATAATCACAATCTAGTTTAGCACATTGGCAATGACTACACTCAAGGCTTCGTTCACACCAAAATATGTCCTTCTCAACTATTCCACTTCGCTACCATAAAGAACACAAACTCTTAGTCTATATTTCACCCAATGCTCCTGAGAACAGTTATGCCCTGCAAAAATAACTAATATGTGTGATGCATCTCACCCTCCCTCCAAGGACCTTGGCATGCTGAATGCTCGCTGGGGAAAGCAGGAATACACTGGCCCTCATTACGACCTTGGCGGAGAACCATGGTGCTATTAGCACCATGGTCCATGGCGCTAAGTTGCCAACTCCGCCATGGTGGTTGGCGGACTTACCGCCCCATTCCGACCTTGGCGGGGCGGTAAGTCCCCAATCCCCATTTACCCTTCCCCATTCCCATTTTTGCCCCATAGGGCATAATGGGAGTGGGGAAGGTGTTAATTACGCCACCGTAAATTACGGTGGCGTAATTAACAACAAGGTCCCTTAGCGCCATGGATTTTAATGCCTGCAAAAAGCAGGCGTTAAAATCACCATGGCGCTACGGGAACTCGTACTCAGGCGGTAAGGGTCGGCGAAGTTTACGCCAGCGTAAACCCCTTACCGCCTGGGTCGTAATGAGGGCCACTTTAATTAAATGGAAGGACAGAGGCTCAGAACTGTGGCCTAGTGCTCTAAATTACAAAACTCTACAACTCTGACGGAACTTCATGTTTGGGGCATTGCACCTGCATCCTAACATTCCGGCCTTTAGTTCATTCATTAACTACCTTGCTTGCCATTTTTATTTTGCGAAAAGCATTCTTTGGTACCCATACCTTACTAACATTAAGCAAGGTCCCTTCTTACTCTGCATAGTCCTCTGGGGTACTTGTATAAAAACAGAAAACTCCATTTCCTGTGCAGTCACCTATTCTTCCCAATAGTTCTCTGGGTCGGGAGGGGGATCAAAATGTGTTCCTGGTGGACCAATCAGATTCCCTATTCTTTTTTTATTGCGTTTTCAAATATAACACAACATTAACCGTGAACATTTGCAACACTCCCCTTTTCCCCTCCTCCCCCTTTCATGCTCCCCTCATTGCCCCTGCCTCTCCTAAGTCCACCCCCCAGTACACTGGTATGAATATTACACATCATAGTTCAGGATATGACCAGCAACTGTAGTTTGTGCAGACAATATTGCTCAACTATATTGATGACCCCTGCACTTGCGCGATATCATAGTCACCTGGCCTAGTAAGATTGTTGTCTCTGTCTTCCCCCTTTTCACCTCACTTGCCTTATTGAGCCTTGAAACACTTCTGTATAGGCACGTTATAAATACCATATCATATCATATCATATGAACAAAGTCTCCATGAAGAAAACCCAGGATCGACGCCCATTCAGCCGAGAACTTTGTTTTATCTACTTGGATTGCGTACATGGCCGATTCTAAAGACACAAAGATCCAGAGTTTATAAAACCAGTCTTTCATATGTGGCAGGTCTTTAGTTTTCCATTTCTGGGCCACAATTTTCAAGGTCGCCATCTGAAGAATATAGTATGCTTTCGTGCAGTGCTTGGCCATACTCTATTGTCCTGTTCAGCCAAGCCCATGAGGCAGTCACCTTATGGTCTCCCAGATTTAGACTCAAACATTGCCTGCATATTACTATTTACCTCTTCCCAGAACAGCTGTAGTTTGGGACAGGACCTCCAAACGTCTAGCCAGTCCCCATACTCTCTCCAACAGGAGTCCAGAATGGTCGGAGTTATCCTGTATAGGTGTTCCGGGGTATGGTGCCATTAAAGCATCTGTTTGAGACAGAATGCCCTGATCTGGAAGAATATAGTAAACCTGGGGATATCTGACAGAGGCTTCAACGCATTTCCTCTGATGGTGTATACACAAGTGTTTCTTCCCATCTAGATTGGTATGGTAGTGTTTTCTGCAGGGGTTCATCTGTTAGGACTGTGTATATTTTTGAGATCAGATGTTTATCCCCGGGGTTGGTAGTCAGGAATTTCTCAAATGGTGTAAGGGTTCTCTGTGCTGCTAATCTATTGGGAGGGGCCATTAGCCCCTGGTGAACCTGCAAATATTGGAACCAATGGTTCTCCTGTAGACCTAGGTCTTTTGAATACATTAAATGGTTTAATGTTCTTCCTCAGAAAAATGTTGCAGAATTTTGTACATCCCGCTCTTTTCCAGTGTGAAAATGAATGGGTATCTAAGCCCGGGGTGAATTGTGCGTTACTGAAAAGTGGGGTAAAGAGGGAGGGAAAAGTTCTGATATGATGTTGTCTTATTGCTTGATCCCACGAGTCCTCAATGACTTTAATGATCTCACTAATGTGTAGGTTTTTTGTCCTGTCTGATCTTGGTAGCAATACTTTTTCTCCCATTCTTGGGCCTACTAATGCTTTTTCCATCTGCCTCCATCGCTTATAAGTGTCCTCCCCGAACCAGTCCTTTATCACTCTCAGTTGTGCTGAGCTGTAGTATTCTCGGAAGTTTGGGAGACCCAATCGCCCTCTATTTGAGGGAAGCATTAGGGTTTTCAGTGCAATGCGGGGGGTTATTTTTCCATATGAAATTGGATGTCATCTTATGTAGGGTGCAGAAGAATGTGATCAGAACTACGAACCGGAAGGGCTGAAACCGGCAGGATGACCATTTTGATAGTGTTAATCTGCCCCAGCCAGAAGGCTGAGAGTGGCCTCCAAGTCTGCAGTTGTTTCTGAATAGCAGCTATGAGTGGCTGAAAATGTCCAAGAATAGTTCCCTGAGTGTGCATGTGATGGTCACCCCCAGAATTTGAATACCCTTAGAGACCCAGCAGAACAATATTGCCTCTTTGGCTTTAAGTAGTTCATCTTGTTTGACCGACAGGTTTAGAATTTCGATTTAGTAATGTTGATTTTTAAGCTGGCAACCGTACCAAGCCTTTCTAGTCTGTGTAGTGCTATAGGGAGCGAGACTACCGGGTTGGTGATAGTAATTGTAATTTGTGAATTGTAATTGTTTATTTGTAAAACACTTATACACAAATGAAGTGCTTCAAAGTGCTTCAAGGTGGGAAGGGAGCAGGGGAATACTGTAGTCATTCTTAGGCCTTGATGTTTCCGAACGATCTAACAAAAAAGTAACTAACATACTAGGCCTGACAGCATTTCACCTAGTGCAAGTGCATGAAGTGTATCAGGTGCAACCAAATGATGGAGAGGAGACAACGGGGGCACAAGACAGATCTTCTAGCCTTGTAATTTCAGATCATGCAAATGTACAGACGGAAGTGCGAGGGAGGTGGGGGGGGCAAGTGTGCCCTGTCCAGCAGGGCCCTGGGTTAAGTTCATAGAGGTTACCACTCTCATGGAACGTTTGCAGTAGTGCTGAACATAGTCCAGAGGCCCAGAGCCAAGTGCAAAGACAGATGATGCAGCCAGGGACCTGTGAGGCTCCGTAGGTGAACCAGGTGACCAGTCAGCAAGAACAGACAGAGTTAGGGAAGAGAAGGAGGAGTGATGCAGGATAAAAAAAGATGAGGTTAGCATGGGAGAGGGAGAGAGAAAGAGGAAGAGAAGAGAAGGTCTTGAGGAGTTTCCAGAACTTAAGGTGCTCTGGCTCAAGGCGGAGAGAGGCACAGAGGCTGTGGCAGAGGGAGGCACCTGCAGAGGATAAAGATTTACCCCCAAATCTCTGCTTGGAAAATCAGCTCACCTGCAAAGAGTTGGAGGAGGATGAGCGGAGGGCTATAGAAGGAGAGTATTTAGGAAGAGAGTGTTGTAGATAGTACAGGCCCCAGCCCCAGAAAGCCTTGTGGACTATGAGGAGGGTCTTGAACTTGATCAGAGCAATCACGGGGAGACAGTGGAGGGATTTCAGCACTGGAGAGGTGTGGTCCCTGGGCTTGAGGCCAAGGATAAATGATGTAGTTCTGTTCAGGATGAGTTGTAGCATACAGAGAGTGAAAATAGGAGGATTGAGAAAGAGGCTGTTGCAGTAGTCCAGCCTAGAGAGAACCAGGGCTCTGGAGACAGTGAGCCTTTGTGAGAAAGTTAGAAAAGGTAGAATACCTCTTAGGAGGTGCAGCTGGCAGTGTGAGTTTTAGTGAGAAACATGTCATCTGCATATGCCATCAGTTTGGTAGTCTCTCCTCCAAATGATATTCCCTTAATTGCCTTCGATTGATGCAATTGTGACAATAGTGGATCCAGCTGTAGCGCATAAAGTAGAGGGAACATCCCTGTTTTGTGCCCCTTTGAAGGGAGAAAGGGTGAGATAGCTGACTATTTATTAGTGGTCTGGCTGTAGGGTTGTCATAGTTAGCTTGT